>NC_135980.1:26520055-26539916 GCF_053455715.1 Rhinoraja longicauda | reverse complement strand
AGTGTGGAGAAACAGACAGGAGAGTGTGGTTTTGTCTGTCAGTCTGATGGAAGGGAATTTTATTATTTAAAACATTTTTCAGTGAATTCTTGGCACCGGTCCTGTGGTTTGAGTGAGTGAGTGAGTGAGTGAGTGAGTGAGTGAGTGAGTGAGTGAGTGAGTGAGTGAGTGAGTGAGTGAGTGAGTGAGTGAGTGAGTGAGTCCGCTGTGATTGTGGGTCACTGCTCCCCTGGGGCAGGGTCTGGGGCACTGGGGGGTGAGGGGCAGCTTCTGCAACACAGCAGGGTAACGCTGCCTCGCGGGCTGCAGCCATGGCAACGGCTGCCCCCGTCCCCCCGCCCCACACTGACGGTACCGACGGCTACGGCCAATAAAGAACCCTGGGGTCTGGATCCCCTCCCTCCCTACCTCCCTACCTCCCTCCCCTCCCCCACTCACTCCCTCCCCTCCCCCCTCCCTCCCCTCCCCTCCCCCACTCACTCTGCTCCCACCCTCCCTCCCTCACTCCCCTTCCTCCCTCCCCTCCCCTCCCTCCCCTCCCTCCTTCCCCTCACTCCCCCCTCCCTCATTCCCCTCACTCCCCCCTCCCTCCCCCTCCCCTCTTTCCCTCACTCCCTCCCCTTCCTCCCTCCCTCCCTCCCCTCCCATCCCTCCCTCCCCCTCCCCTCAACTCCCCTCATCCTCTCTCCCTCCCTTCCCTCCCCTCCCCTACCTCCCTCACTCCTCCACTCAATCACCCCCTCCCTCCCCTCAATCACACTCCCCTCACTCCCTCCCCTTCCTCCCTCCCTCCCCTTCCCATCCCTCACCCCTCCCTCCCCTCACTCCCTCCCCTCCTCCCCTCCTTTCCTCCCTCCTTCCCTCCCTCACTTCCCCCCATCTCTCCATCTCACCCCTCTACTCCCTCCCTCCTCTGGGGCTCTGATGACTTGCGAATGTTCCCCCGGCCTCCATTTGCATGAGGAAGCACTTCCCTCTGTATTCGGACAGCACAGCACTGCACTGCACTGCCCCACGATCCACCCTCTTGCTGCCGGCTGCTTTCTCATTTTCAACCCCATCTTGCTGGCACAATTTTTCTTAGAGTATTGCCGCCGAGAACAGAGGGGGAACTGGGGGTGCGGGGGGGGGGGGGGGGGGGGGGGGGGGGGGGGGGGTGGGAGGGAGAGGGGACTATATTGAATATTCCTTTCCACTGGCTCTCAGCACTGAAGATGGGTCTCGACCCGAAACATTGGCCATTCCTTCTCTCCAGAGATGCTGCCTGTCCCTCTGAGCAACTCCACCATTTTGTGTGTCTATCTTCGGTTGTAAAACCAGCGTCTGCAGTCCCTGCAGTTCGACACCCCTTACCCTTGGTGTACTTGTGCACTGAACGCAAACACGGAATATCACTGTACAATGGGGGTACGGGGAGAAGGCAGGAACGGGGTACTGATTGAAAATGATCAGCCATGATCACAATCGAATGGCGGTGCTGGCTCGAAGGGCCGAATGGCCTCCTCCTGCACCTATTGTTTATTGTCTATTGTACCGAATACACTTGGTAATAAGGTGTCATTCAATTAATCAATCATCTTCTCGGAGGTGGTTCCTTATAACCAGGGGGGTAACTTGCTTCCACTGTATTTCCCCAGGGTTCAACAGTGAATGATGATTCATAAGTTCTAGGAGCAGATTCGGGCCATTCAAGTCCCCGTCAAGTCTACCCATGGCTAATCTACCTTCCTCTCTCAACCCCATTCTCCTGCCTTCGCCCCGTTAGCCCCTGACACCCTTGCTCAAGCAAGATTCTGCCTATCTCCGCCCTTAACAATATCCACTGAGGGCGGCAATTAATTCCTTAAGAATTATAATAAGGAATTAATACCCCTGTTCCTTGTGACCTTTCAGTGGGGGGTTGCCAACTTCCTCTCTCCCCAAAGAAGGGGCAAAGGGTGACGTAACCGCGCCCCACGCGACCTCACCCAGCCAGCGGCCACGTGCTCCCGCTCCACCAATGGCGGCCGTTCGGTGGGTTTTGCGCGTTTGGAGAGGAGGGAAGTGTCGGTATCTTCCCATCGAAACGTGTAAGATTATTAAGGGGTTGGACACGTTAGAGGCAGGAAACACGTTCCCAATGTTGGGGGAGTCCAGAACAAGGGGCCACAGATTAAGAATAAGGGGTAGGCCATTTAGAACGGAGATGAGGAAAAACTTTTCCAGTCAGAGAGTTGTGAATCTGTGGAATTCTCTGCCTCAGAAGGCAGTGGAGGCCAATTCTCTGAATGCATTCAAGAGAGAGCTAGATAGAGCTCTTAAGGATAGCGGAGTCAGGGGGTATGGGGAGAAGGCAGGAACGGGGTACTGATTGAGAATGATCAGCCATGGTCACATTGAATGGCGGTGCTGGCTCGAAGGGCCGAATGGCCTCCTCCTGCACCTATTGTCTATCGCCTCGAGGAGCCTCATCTCGTTAATCCAAGCGCTAGAGGCAGGGAGTAGGGCAGGCCAGGCCAACTGAGAGAACGTCAGAATGAAAACTCCAGACTGGGAGAAACAATGGTCCACTGGGCTGTGGTGATTCCTTCGCACGTTCTAGGAGAAGAATGAGGCCATTCGGCCCATCAAGTCAACTCTGCCATTCAATCGTGGCTGATCTATCTTCCCCTCTCATAGGCACAAGACGCTGGTGTAACTCAGCGGGACCCGCAGCATCTCTGGATAGAAGGAAAGGGTGACGTTTCGGGTTGAGACCCTTCTCCAGTCCCGAAACGTCACCCTTTCATTCCTTCTCTCCAGGGATGCTGCCCGTCCCGCTGAGTTACTCCAGCATTTTGTGTCTTATCTTCAGCGTAAACCAGCATCTGCAGTTCCTTCTGCCACACATCTTTCCCTCTCGACTCCAATCTCCTGCCTTCTCCCCGTAACCCCTGAAACCCGTGCTAACCAAGAATCTTATCGATCTCCGCATTAAAAATCTCCGCATTGACTTGGCCTCCAAGGCCCGCCCGTCTGTGGCAATGAATTCCACAGACTCGCCACCCTCTGACTGAAGAGATTCCTCCTCATCTCCTCCAAGTAGCCTTTCCCTCAGTTGGCCAGAGTGTGTGATGGCACATCGGTCCAGTTTAGTTGAGTTTATTTAGCTGAGTCGCGTGTACCGGCCGAGTCACGATCATGGAAGGTGGCAGTGGTTCTTCATCACTGGCCTCTGACGTCGGTGAGGTGCTGCTGCCGAGATACTGGGAGGCAGTCCACATTTGGTTTTGAGCCAGCCCATGAGTTTGAGGTCAGTATGACTCACAGCGTGCTGTCTGTTGCACGCAAACACAAGCCAGTTTACCCAGAAAACAAGAGCAACGGGGACAATCTGCAGCACCTCCTCTCCGTTAAAGCTGATTAGTTTAGTTTAGAGATACCGTGCGGAAACAGGCCCTTCGGCCCACCGTGCCCGTGCCCACCAGCGATCCCCGCACACCAACACGATCACTATCCTACACACACTGGGGACGGTTCACAATATTACTGGAGCCAATTAACCTACAAACCTGTACGTCTTTGGAATTTAATTTACATAGAAACACAGGAAAATAGGTGCAGGAGTGGGCCATTTGGCCCTTCAGACCAGCACTGCCATTCATTACGATCATGGTTTAGTTTAGAGATACAGCGCAGGAACAGGCCTTTCGACCCACCGGATCATGAGGTCAATATGTGATAGGAATAGAATTGGGCCATTCGGCCCATCGAGTCTACTCCGCCATTCAATCATGGCTGATCTCTGCCTCCTGATCCCATTTTTCTGCATACTGCAAAGACGTGCTGGTTTGGAGGTTCATTGGCTTCTGTAAATTGTCCCTAGAGTGTAGGATAGGACTAGTGTGTGGGCCATTGCTGGTCGGCACAGACTCGGTGGGCCGAAGGGCCTGTTTCCACACACTAAATACACTTTTAAAAAGGAGGTAGTTGAGGCAGGTACTAAGACAGCATTTGAAGGGCACTTGCATCGGTCACTGGCTCGGAAGGAGTTAGAGGGATATCGGTCAAATGAGAATGGTTTAGTTGGGGCATTTTTGGTTGACATGGAGCAGTTGGGCCGAAGGGCCTGTTTCCATGATGTGTGATTCTGAGACTCTATGCGGTTTCATATTTTAAAGGTGAGGCCTAATGAATGAGGCATTCAAGAGAGAGCTAGATAGAGCTCTTAAGGATAGCAGAGTCAGGGGGTATGGGGAGAAGGCAGGAACAGGGTACTGATTGAGAATGATCAGCCATGATCGCATTGAATGGCGGTGCTGGCTCGAAGGGCCAAATGGCCTCCTCCTGCACCTATTGTCTATTGTGTAAAGGCAGATTGCTGTCACCTGAAAACATACAGAACATTTGGCTAAAATGCAAATTGATAGAAATGCAAGTCTCTCTGTTCACCCCTCTCCCCATCCTTGTTTACACGATCACGACTTGATCATCGCGATTACATTTTCTTTTAACCTGCTCTGCTCTAAGCAGAACAAGACCTGTCTCTCTAATCCCCTGGTGCAACTGAAGGCCCTCTTCTCTGAGATTAATCTGTTATCCTCAACAGTGGCGCAGCGGTAGAGTTGCTGCCTCACGGCGCCAGAGACCCGGGTTCCATCCTGACTAGGGGTGCTGTCTGTGCGGAGTTTGCACGTTCTCCCCGTGACTGCGTGGGTTTTCTCCGGGTGCTCTGCCTTCCTCCCGCATCTCAACGTCATGCAGGTTTGTAGGTTGATTGGGTTCTGTAAATTGTCTGGAGTGGGCAGGATAGAACTACTGGTGTGGGGTTGATTGCCGGATAGGTGCGGACTCGGTGGGCTGAAGGGCCTGTTTCCACGCTGCATCTCTAAGCTAAAGCCTTACTGTCTCTGTGTGAAACTCCCTGTAGTCGCTGGGGTTTAGAAGGACGACGGGGGGAACCTCATTGAAACTTACCGAATCGTGAAAGGCCTGGATGGAGTGAATGTGGGGAAGATGTTTCCACTAGTGGGAGAGTCTAGGACCAGAGGTCACAGCCTCAGAATAAAAGGACGAACCTTTAGAAAAGAGATGAGGAGCAATTTCTATAGGTCGGAGGTTGGTGAATCTGTGGAACTCATTGCCACAGACGGCTGTCAATGGAGGCCAAGTCAATGGATGTTTTTAAGGCAGTGATTGACAGATTCTCAATTAGTACGGGGGTCAGGGGTTATGGGGCGAAGGCAGGAGGACGGGGTTGAGGGGGAAAGATAGATCAGCCACGATTGAATGGCGGAGTGGACTCGATGGGCCGAATGGCCTTGTGCTGTACCAAGAACCTATGAACTTATGAATCCCAGAATTGGACCGGGCAGCCCATGTGATTTATTCAGGGGTGGGATTACTTCCCAGCTCTCCGCCTCCCTGCCCTCTGTTTACAAAGGCAGAAATCCTGTTTTGTTTTAAACAGTCGTCGTGTGTCGCGATGTGTTTGTAGATGGATGGCAGCGTTGCTCCACAATTGCCCAGCTTACATTATTTACCCTGCCTCCTTCCAGTCATAATGAACCGCTCACGTTTCTCTGCATTAAATTTCTTCCGCCTGGTGCCAATCCATTACGTCCTCCAGTTCTACCGGGGAGGGGTGTGGGGGGAGGGGGGTGGGGGGAGGGGGGTGGGGGGAGGGGGGTGGGGGGAGGGGGGTGGGGGGAGGGGCGGCTTCTTTCGGAAGCCGAGAAGCGGCTCTGAAAGGATCTTTGCTGAGAAACCCATTTTCAGTTGTTGCCGCGTTTTAATTTCGGAGCAATAATAATTTTACGCGACATTGTGGGCACCTTGAGTGAGTGAGGATGGAGTCGAGGGGGGAGGTGAAGGGGACAGGTGTTGCATCTCCTGCGGTTGCAGGGGAACGTACCTGGGGAGGGGGCGGTTTGGGTGGGAAGGGACGAGTTGAGTAGGGAGTTGCGGAGGGAACGGTCTCAGCGGAAAGCAGGAAGGGGTGGAGATGGGAAGATGTGGCCAATGGTGGGATCCTGTTGGAGGTGGCAAAAATGTTGGAGGATTATGTGCTGTATCCGACGGCTGATGGGGTGGAAGGTGAGGACAAGGGGGACTCTGTCCTTGTTACGAATGGGGGGAAGTGGGATCAAGAGCAGAGCTGCGGGATATTGAGGAGACACCAGTGAGAGCCTCATCTATAATGGAAGAGGGGAAGCGCCTCGTACTTTCCCCTGCAACCGCAGGAGATACAACACCTGTCCCTTCACCTCCACCCTCGACTCCATCCAAGGACCCCGACAGTCTTTTCAGGCGAGGCAGAGGTTCACCTGCACCTCCTCCAACCTCATCTACTGTATCCACTGTTCCAGGTGTCAACTTCTCTACATCGGCGATACCAAGCGCAGGCTCGGCGATCGTTTCGCTGAACACCTCTGCTCAGTCCGTCTTAACCAACCTGATCTCCCGGTGGCTCAGCACTTCAACTCCCTCTCCCATTCCCAATCTGACCTTTCTGTTCTGGGCCTCCTCCATTGTCAGAGTGAGGCCCAGCGCAAATTAGAGGAACAGCACCTCATATTTTGCTTGAGTAGTTTACACCCCAGCGGTATGAACATTGACTTCTCCAACTTCAGATAGTCCCTGCTTTCCCACTCTATCCATCCCCTCCCCCTTCCCAGTTCTCCCACTGGTCTTCCTGTCTCCGACTACATTCTCTTCTATCTCCCGCCCCCTCCCCTGACATCAGTTTGAAGAAGGGTCTCGACCCTAAAGGTCACCCATTCCTTCTCTCTGGGTTTCCCTAACTGAGAGCTTGCTGCTTCAAAACCATTGAGCGTCTAATAAAAAGGAACTGTGGGCAGCACGGTGGCACAGCGGTAGAGTTGCTGCCTTACAGTGTTTCCAGCGCCAGATATCCGTGTTCGATCCCGACTACGGGTGCTGTCTGTACAAAAAAAACATGGGAAAATAGGTGCAGGAGCAGGCCATTCGGCCCTTCGGGCCAGCACCACCATTCAATGTGATCATGGCTGATCATTCTCAATCAGTACCCCGTTCCTTCCTTCTCCCCATACCCCCTGACTCCGCTATCCTTAAGAGCTCCATCTAGCTCTCTCTTGAATGCATTCAGAGAATTGGCCTCCACTGCCCTCTGAGGCCACAGTCTGATCATCTAAAATCAGTAACCCGTTCCTGCTTTTTCCCCGTATCCCTTAATTCCTTTAGCCCTAAGAGCTAAGAACGTATGGGGTTTGTACGTTCTCCCCGTGACCACGTGGGTTTGTACGTTCTCCCCGTGACCACGTGAGTTTGTACGTCCTCCCTGTGACCACGTGGGTTTGTACCTTCTCCCCGTGACCACGTGGGTTTTCTCTGAGATCTTCGGTTTTCTCCCACCACTCCAAAGACGTACAGATCTGTGAGTTAATTGGCTTGGCATGAATGTAAATTGTCCCTAGTGTGTGCAGGGCAGTGTTAATGTGTGGGGAACGTTGGTCGTTACAGACTTGGCGGGCCGAAGGGCCTGTATCTCTAAACTAAACAACACTAAGAATGCTCAGAAGATAGACACAAAATGCTGGAGTAACTCAGCGGGTCAGGCAGCATCTGTGGAGAAAATGGATAGGTGGCGTTTTGGGTCAGGACCCTCCTTCATACTGAGGCATCACTCCACCATTACTGCCCCCCCTGACATTGCGGCACTCCCTCGGCACAGGGAGGTGTATCTGTGGCGTTCTTTGCCACAGAACGCTGTGGAGGCCAAGTCAGTGGATATTATTAAGCCATGGATTCTTGATTAGCACGGGTGTCAGGGGTTATGGGGAGACGGCAGGAGAATGGGGTTGGAAGGGAGAGGTTGATCAGCCATGATTGAATGGTGGAGTAGACTTGATGGGCCGAATGGCCTAATTCTACTCCTGTCACTTCCGATCTTGTGACTTCAGTCCTGCCCCTCTGGCAGTGCGGCACTTCCCTCAGTACTGCCCCTCCTCTGGCAGTGCGGCACTTCCCTCAGTACTGCCCCTCTGGCAGTGCGGCACTTCCCTCAGTACTGCCCCTCCTCTGGCAGTGCGGCACTCCCTCAGTACTGCCCCTCTGGCAGTGCGGCACTTCCCTCAGTACTGCCCCTCCTCTGGCAGTGCGGCACTTCCCTCAGTACTGCCCCTCTGGCAGTGCGGCACTTCCCTCAGTACTGCCCCTCCTCTGGCAGTGCGGCACTCCCTCAGTACTGCCCCTCTGGCAGTGCGGCACTTCCCTCAGTACTGCCCCTCCTCTGGCAGTGCGGCACTCCCTCAGTACTGCCCCTCCTCTGGCAGTGCGGCACTCGCTCAGTACCGCCCCTCCTCTGGCAGTGCGGCACTTCCCTCAGTATTGCCCCTCCTCTGGCAGTGCGGCACTCCCTCAGTAATGCCCCTCATGCAGTGCGGCACTCCCTTAGTACTGCCCCTCCTCTGGCAGTGCGGCACTTACCTCAGTACTGCCCCCCTCTGGCAGTGCGGCACTCCCTCAGTACTGCCCCTCCTCTGGCAGTGCGGCACTCCCTCAGCACTGCCCCTCATGCAGTGCGGCACTTCCCTCAGTATTGCCCCTCTGGCAGTGTGGCACTTGCTCAGTACTGCCCCTCCTCTGGCAGTACGGCACTTCCCTCAGTACTGCCCCTCCTCTGGCAGTACGGCACTTCCCTCAGTACTGCCCCTCCTCTGGCAGTGCGGCACTCCCTCAGTACTGCCCCTCCTCTGGCAGTGCGGCGCTCCCTCAGTACTGCCCCTCCTCTGGCAGTGCGGCACTCCCTCAGTACTGCCCCTCCTCTGGCAGTGCGGCACTCCCTCAGTACTGCCCCTCCTCTGGCAGTGCGGCACTCCCTCAGTACTGCCCCTCCTCTGGCAGTGCGGCACTCCCTCAGTACTGCCCCTCCTCTGGCAGTGCGGCACTCCCTCAGTACTGCCCCTCCTCTGGCAGTGCGGCACTCCCTCAGTACTGCCCCTCCTCTGGCAGTGCGGCACTCCCTCAGTACTGCCCCTCCTCTGGCAGTGCGGCACTCCCTCAGTACTGCCCCTCCTCTGGCAGTGCGGCACTCCCTCAGTACACCCCATCTAACGGTTCAGTGGCAATTTGGATTCAAAATTGGCTCAGTGATAGGAAACACTTAAGTGTTGTTTAATGTGTTTTTTTGGGGTGTTTGGAAGGCTATTTCTCGGAGACGTTCTGCGGAATTCAGTGATTCGACTTTTTTTGCCGTATGTTTCACTGATTTTGACAAATGTATTGATCGTTATTGATAGATTGCCAACGAAGCAAAAGTTGGCAGTGTGGCGGATCATGAGGATGGAACCAGTCCATGGCAAGAAGGTATCACAAGTCACAGGAGCGGAATTAGCCCAGTCGGCCATTCGATCATATAAGAAAATAACTGCAGATGCTGGTACAAATCGATTTATTCACAAAATGCTGGAGTAACTCAGCAGGTCAGGCAGCATCTCGGGAAAGAAGGAATGGGTGACGTTTCGGGTCGAGACCCTTCTTCAGACTGATGTCGGGGTGGGACAAAGGAAGGATATAGGTGGAGACAGGAAGATAGAGGGAGATCTGGGAAGGAGGAGGGGAAGGGAGGGCAGAGGAGCTATCTGAAGTTGGAGAAGTCGACGTTCATACCACCGGGCTGCAAACTGCCCAGGCGAAATATGAGGTGCTGCTCCTCCAATTTCCGGCGGGCCTCACTATGGCACTGGAGGAGGCCCATGACAGAGAGGTCAGACTGGGAATGGGAGGGGGAGTTAAAGTGCTGGGCCACCGGGAGATCAGTTGCATTAATGCGGACCGAGCGCAGGTGTTCAGCGAAGCGATCGCCGAGCCTGCGCTTGGTTTCGCCGATATAGATAAGTTGACATCTAGAGCAGCGGATGCAATAGATGAGGTGGAGGTGGTGTGGTGGGAGGAGGAGCAGGTGAACCTCTGTCTCACCTGGAAAGAATGTTTGGGTCCTTTGATGGAGTTGAGGGGGGAGGTAAAGGGACAGGTGTTGCATCTCGTGCGGTTGCAGGGGAAAGTGCCCGAGGTTAGGGTGGTTTGGGTAGGAAGGGACGAGTGGACCAGGGAGTTGCGGAGGGAACGGTCTCTGCGGAACGCAGAGAGGGGAGGGGATGGGAAGATATGGCCAGTGGTGGGGTCCTGTTGTAGGTGACGGAAATGTTGGTGGATGATATGTTGGATCCGTTGGCTGGTGGGGTGGAAGGTGAGAACGAGGGGGATCCTGTCCTTGTTGCGAGTGGGGGGATGGGGAGCAAGAGCGGAGCTGCGGGATGTAGAAGAGACCCTAGTGAGAGCCTCATCTATAATGGAGGAGGGGAAGCCCCGTTTTCTGAAAAACGAGGACATCTCGGAAGCCCGAGTGTGAAACACCTCATCCCGGGCGCAGATGCGGCGTAGACGGAGGAATTGGGAGTAGGGGATAGACTTTTTGCAGGGGACCGGGTGGGAAGAAGTGTAGTCCAGATAGCTGTGCGAGTCGGTGGGCTTGTAATAAATGTCCGTCACTAGTTTTTCTCCTGTGATGGAGATGGTGAGGTCCAGAAACGGGAGGGAGATGTCAGAGATAGTCCAGGTATATTTAAGGGCAGGATGGAAATTGGAGGTGAAGTGTATAAAGTCAGTGAGTTCTGCATGGGTGCAAGAGGTAGCACCAATGCAGTCGTCGATGTCGATCATGGCTGATCTCTCTTTCCCTCTCAACCTCATTCTCCTATCTTCTCCCCATAGCCCCTGGCACCCGTACTAATCAAGAACCTGCCAATTCTCGGTTTAAAAATAATACCCAATGAACTGGCCTCCACAGCTGTCCATGGCAATAAGTTCCACAAATTCACCACCCTCTGACTAAAGAAATTCCTCCTCACCTCCTTTCTAAAGGTACATCCTTTTATTCTGAGGCTGTGACCTCTGGTCCCAGACTCTCCCACCAGTGGATACGTCCTCTCCACATCCACTCTACCCAGGTCTTTCACTATTCGGTGAGTTTCAATGAGATACACTGGAATTTAGAAGGATGAGAGGAGATCTTATCGAAACGTATAAGATTATTAAGGGGTTGGACACGTTAGAGGCAGGAAACATGTTCCCAATGTTGGGGGAGTCCAGAACAAGGGGGCCACAGTTTAAGAATAAGGGGTGGGCCATTTAGTACTGAGATGAGGAAAAACCTTTTCAGTCAGAGAGTTGTGAATCTGTGGAATTCTCTGCCTCAGAAGGCAGTGGAGGCCAATTCTCTGAATGCATTCAAGAGAGAGCTAGATAGAGCTCTTAAGGATAGCGGAGTCAGGGGGTATGGGGAGAAGGCAGGCACGGGGTACTGATTGAGAATGATCAGCCATGATCACATTGAATGGCGGTGCTGGCTCGAAGGGCCGAATGGCCTCCTCCTGCACCTATTGTCTATTGTCCCCCCCCCCCCCTCATTCTTCTAAACTCCAGCGAGTGCAGGCCCAGTGCCAACAAACGCTCATCATACGTTAACCCACTCATTCCTGGGATCATTCTCGTAAACCTCCTCTGTGCAGTTCTGTGGGTCTGAAGAAAGGCCCCCGACCCCGGAATGTCACCTACTCACGTTCTCCAGAGACGTTGCCCGACCCTCTGAGTTACTCCAGCACCTGGTGTCGATCGCAAACATCTCCCGGGAGGGTCCTTGATAATTACTCCATCGGCCTTTACTTATCAGTCGTAGAATTTTTTGCACGATTATATTATTTGTTTGATAACGTGGTGATAATAATACGGTGAATATTGAGAGAGCTTCTTCCACTGTGAAACATGCAGTTTAAATGGTGTTGTAGTGCCACTAGGTCAACTAAGGGGGTTAAAAGGGCCTTTGGGATACTTGCTTCATTCAGTCCAAAGCACAGACGATCAGAGCAAGGAGGTCACGCTGGAACAGTTCGAAACACTAACTAGGCCGCAGCCAGAGTGCTGTGTGCAGTTTAGTTTGGTTTCGAGATACAGAGCGAACACAAACCCTTCGGACACCGAGTCCGCGCCGACCAGCGATCCCCGCACACTAACATTATCCCACCAGGGACAGCTTTTTACATTTTCACCAAGCCAATTAATCCACAAACCTGCACGTCTTTGGAGTGTGGGAGGAAACCGAAGATCTCAGAGAAAACCCACGCAGGTCACGTGGAGAGCGTACAAACTCCGTACAGACCGCGCCCGTGGTTGGGATTGAACCCGGGTCTCCGGCACTGCATTCGCTGTAAGGCAGCAACTCTACCGCTGCGCCACCGTGACCGCCCTAAATTTTGTGTCTTTCTGGCGCTAAACCTCACTGTTGGGGCCCTGGCCTGAAGCCTATTCAGCCTAGGCGTCACCGTGGGGGTTCATGCCAGGCCGACTGTGACTGAGCCTGCAGTTCCTTGTGTCAGCAGAATAATGTTTTACTTGCGTACAGGAGCACTATCAGCGAGGGGAGGGAGGAGCAGCAAGGAATGTGGCTTATTTGCCTAACTATTAACGAGGCACCACCACTACCGTGGGTGTAAGGCTGCAGCCACAACAGAGAGACCAGAGTACTGCGTGCGTACTGAGCACAAACGCAGACCGAGCGGCATGCAGAGAGAGCTTTGTTTAAGGGGTGTTCATTGTGGTCGGACAGGAAACACGACTGCCCACACCAGCGGCTCCTGCTGCTCCACCCGTGACACAGACCGTGGGCCCCCCGTCTTGGCCCCTGATCAGCCTTCTCACAGCTCGCAGAACTGGACAGGAAGCAAGCCACACTCCGTCAGCTTCCAGGAAACTGCCTGAGATAGAGGCAAGAGATATGGAATCAGGGAGATAGGAACGAGACGGCAGTCTGCTTGGCTCACAATAGTTTTGGTTTAGAGATAGGGCGCGCAAACAGGGTTGTGGGTTAAAATTGGCTTCTGTAAATCGTAAAGTGTCCCGAGTGTG
Source organism: Rhinoraja longicauda (assembly GCF_053455715.1). NCBI lineage: Eukaryota > Metazoa > Chordata > Chondrichthyes > Rajiformes > Arhynchobatidae > Rhinoraja > Rhinoraja longicauda. The sequence goes on along the minus strand of NC_135980.1, from coordinate 26,527,013 downwards.
TGGGATCGTGCTAGTATACGGGGTGGTCGCTGGTCGGCGTGGGCCGAAGGGCCTGTTACCCCACCGTGTCTCTGAAGTCTCAAGCTCTATCTTCTACAGTGGGAGGAAGTTGCACATCATCCTATTCTCTGGAGAAGGAATTTCTCCTAAAGCCCTGTTGGTTCTTAGTTCATGAGTTCTAGGAGCAGAATTAGGCCATTCGGCCCCACAAGTCCACTCCGCCATTTAATAATCTATCTTTCCCTCTCAACCCCATTCTCCTGCCCTCTCCCCATAACCCCTGACACCCGTACTAACGAAGAATCTCAGCGGCCTCCACCTTAAAAATACCCATTGACTACCCATTGACTTGGCCTCCACAGCCCAGAGGCCCATGGCAATGAATTCCGCAGATTCACCGCCCTCAAGGAATTCCTCTCTCGTCTCCTTTCTAAAGGCATGTCCTTTTATTCTGAGGCTGTAGCGTAGTGACTGAAGTATATTGACCTTTGCCGGCTTTGCACTGCCTTAAATACTCTTGCCCAGAAATTGGACCCACTTGTGCAGGTTTTACGAGGTGGAATTTGTGAATGAAAGCAGTCTTGTGCACATTGGCTCCTTCGTGCATCAGTCAGAGAGCGCTGCGAAATCGCTTTGACTCTTCATCAGTTCATGAGTTGTTGAGAGCAGAATTAGGCCATTCGGCCCCTCAAGTCTACTCCACCATTCAATCGTGGCTGATCTGTCATTCCCGCTCAACTCCATTCTCCAGCCTTCTCCCCATAAACCCCTGACACCCGTACTGATCACCTCCTTGCCTACCGATAGAAAGTGACTGGTAAAGAAAGGCGCGACTTATGACCCTTAGTTTAGTTTAGAGATACAGCACGGAAACAGGCCCTTCGGCCCATCGAGTCCGCGCCGGCCGGCCAGCCGGCGATCGCCTCGAACGCTAACACTATCCTACACACACTAGGGGACAATTTACAATTTTCACCGAAGCCAATTAACCTACAAACCTGCATGTCAATAGACAACAGACAATAGACAATAGGTGCAGGAGGAGGCCATTCAGCCCTTCGAGCCAGCACCGCCATTCAATGTGATCATGGCTGATCATTCTCAATCAGTACCCCGTTCCTGCCTGCTCCCCATACCCCTGACTCCGCTATCCTTAAGAGCTCTATCCAGCTCTCTCTTGAATGCATGTCTTTGGAGTGTGGGAGCATCAGACAGCATCAGTAGTCAGGATCGAACCCGGGTCCCTGGCACTGTGAGGCAGCAACTCTACCGCTGCGCCACCGTGGGTAACACTTCACACTGACCTGGGTCAGAATTGATTTCTCGATCTGTTCAAAGGGGCCTGCGTCACTTTGATGCTAATGTTGCTTGTTACAGTTTGTTTTTTACTTGAGATTCTACAAGCATACGTTGATACTTTACAATAATGCATCATCGCCTTCATCTCTACTCTCCTGTGTCTCCAATGTTGCTTACTAATGGGATGTTGTTGTTACCAGTTACTAGCATGTTACCTCCCCCCGACACCCCCACCACCACCACCCCTGACACCCCCCCCCCCCCCACCCCCACCCCCACGTTATAAGATTGACCATCGTTCAAATCACCTTTACATTTACAATGCCCTCGTTAATGTTCAGAGGTTCGGGACGCACGCTTTGTAAGTTGCATTGAAAAGATCAGGCCTAGGAGACAGACACAAAATGCTGGAGTAACTCGGCGGGTCAGGCAGCATCTCTGGAGAGAAGGAACAGGTGATGTTTCGGTCTGAAGAGGGTCTCGACCTGTTGCTTCTCTCCAGAGATGCTGCCTGACCCACTGAGTTACTCCAGCACTTTGTGCGTCTGTCTTCGGTGTAAACCAGCGTCTGCAGTTCCTTCCCGCACATCAGGTTCAGGAGATCGCCGCCTTGTGAGTTTCGTCGAAGGGTCCTGACCCGAAACGTCGCCCATTCCTTCTCCCCAGAGATGCTGCTGCCTGACCCGCTGAGTTACTCCAGCCTTTTGTGTCTTGGCTTGGGTCGGGGAGATTGTCGTTTTGTGAGTTTCATTGTGACGCTCGGGTCTAGGACAGTCTCGATGGGCCGAATGGCCCACGCCTTTACTCCGGGGAGGTGGGAGGGGTGGGAGGGGGGGGGGGGGGGGGGAGAGGAGGGTGTCCAGCAGCCAGCGAGAGGAAGAGGGTGCACAATTGCGAGCGACGATGGAATGCGGGATGGTGTGTGGAGGTGTAATGGGAGGAGGAGGTGAGAGAAGGGGGGGGGGGGTGTTGTAGCAGAAGGGTTGGGTTCTCTCAGTTGATCCCGGAGGCCGCGGCTGCTACACAGACTCCCCATTGTCTTGCAAATGATTTGTGGCCTGCTGCCGACTGCACTACCCCCCACCCACCCCCCTCTCCCAACTGCACTGATCCAGCCCTGTGATAAATGAGCAGGGGGGGCCACAACTCTGAATGTAGCTGCCTCCAAAATCAAAGCACCACTCCACAGTTGCTGAAAGGAAAAAAAAGAGGCTCGGGTTTTCCCTCGCAGCCTCCCAGAGACGAGGGACTGCTTTAAACGCCGGAGAAATACTTTTTAAAGCAAACTATATGAACGGCCAGTGTGGAAGTGTAGGTGCTGGCTTGCGACAAAAGAAAGACACACAATGCTGGAGTAACTCAGCGGGACAGGCAGCATCTCTGCAGAGAAGGCATAGGTGACGTTTCGGGTCGAGAGAGACCCTTCCTCAGATTGGACCTTCGGATTGAAGAAGGGTCTCGACCCGAAACGCCACCCATCCCTTCTCTCCAGAGATGCTGCCTGACCCGCCGATAGATTCTTGATTAGTGCCGGTGTCAGGGGTTATGGGGGAGAAGGCAGGAGAATGGGGTTGAGAGGGAAAGATAGATCAGCCGCGATTGAATGGCGGAGCAGGCTAGATGGGCCGAATGGCCTAATTCTGCTCATACCATCTCCCCGTGACCCGCGTGGGTTTTCTCTGAGAACTTCGGTTTCCTCCCACACTCCAAAGACGTGCGGGTTTGTGGGTTAATTGGGTTGGTAAATGTAAAAATTGTCTCTAGTGGGTGTAGGACGGTGTCAGTGTGTGCGGGGATCGCTGGTCAGCGCGGACCCGGTGGGCCGAAGGGCCTGTTTCCGCACTGTATCTCTAAACTAAACTAAACTTGTGGGAGGGGAAGCCACGATCAGCATTGGAAGATCCTGTCCACGACAACAAGATCAAAGGCGCAGGGTTGTGATGTTGGGTGGCAGGAACAAATATGTGCCTGAGGGTTCCACGAAGAACAGCCCCGATTGTCCTCCTAATTCTGGCAATGAGATATTTTATCTCCAGGGAGGCCACTTCTGCAGTATTCCCTCCGTTCTCTAATTTCATACCTCTAGTTTCCTCATTCCTCTCCCCTGACTCCGTCTGAAGGAGAGACTCGACCCGAAGCACCTCCTATTCCTTTGCTCCAGAGATGCTGCCTGGCCCGCTAAGTTACTCCAGCGTTATCTCCAGTGTAAACCAGCGCCTGCAGTTCCTTCCTACGCACGCCCCTCAGTACTACTACCCCTTTGGCACTGCAGCGCCCCTCCAGTGGTGCAGTTGGATCTTTATGCCTCCCCTTCGTAGTGTCCCCCTCAGCACTGCCTCTTCAACGACGCAGCAATCTGCGTCCCTCCCTCAGTACTGCCCCTCTGCCAGTGCGGCCCTCCCTCAGCACTGCCCCTCTCTGCCAGTGCAGCCCTCCCTCAGCACTGCCCCCCCTGCCAGTGCGGCCCCTCCCTCAGCACTGCCCCTCTCTGCCAGTGCGTCCCTCCCTCAGTACTGCCCCTCTCTGCCAGTGCGGCCCTCCCTCAGTACTGCCCCTCTCTGCCAGTGCGGCCCTCCCTCAGTACTGCCCCCTCTGCCAGTGCGGCCCTCCCTCAGCACTGCCCCTCCCTCAGTGTGGCCCTCCCTCAGCACTGCTCCTCTCTGCCAGTGCGGCCCTCCCTCAGTACTGCCCCCCTCTGCCAGTGCGACCCTCCCTCAGTACTGCCCCCTCTGCCAGTGCGGCCCTCCCTCAGCACTGCCCCTCTGCCAGTGCGGCCCTCCCTCAGTACTGCCCCCTCTGCCAGTGCGGCCCTCCCTCAGTACTGCCCCCTCTGCCAGTGCGGCCCTCCCTCAGTACTGCCCCTCTCTGCCAGTGTGGCCCTCCGTCAGTACTGCCCCTCTGCCAGTGCGGCCCTCCCTCAGTACTGCCCCTCTCTGCCAGTTCGGCCCTCCCTCAGCACTGCCCCCTCTGCCAGTGCGGCCCTCCCTCAGTACTGCCCCTCTGCCAGTGCGGCACTCTCCCCTGTTGTGGCCCAGCGGCAGAGTTTCTGCCTGACAGCGAATGCAGCGCCGGAGACCCGGGTTCCATCCCGACTACGGGCGCTGCCTGTACGGAGTTTGTACGTTCTCCCCGTGACCTGCGTGGGTTTTCTCCGAGATCTCCGGTTTCCTCCTACACTCCAAAGGCGTACAGGTTTGTAGATTATTGGCTGGGTATAAATGTGGAAAGAAATTGTCCCCAGTGGGCATAGGATGGTGTTAATGTGTGGGGATCAGTGGTCGGCGGGTGTGTTTCCGTGCTGTATCTCCTCGCTAAACTAAAGTACTCAGCCCTGGCCCTCTGTCCCATGGTCTATAGGTGTTGCCCCTTCAACACCAGGACTGTCAATGGGAAATATCATCAGCAGTATCACTCATCTCTGCAGATACCCAGAGCTCAGGTATTGACAGAGTGCAGGGTTGAATTCAGGAATGAATAGTTGACACGTGTCGGTAAGAACTGTAGATGCTGGTTTACACCGGAGACAGGCACAGAACGCTGGAGTAACTCAGCGGGACAGGCAGCATCTCTGGAGAGAAGGAATGGGTGACGTTTCGGGGTCGAGACCCTCCTTCAGACTGAAAGAAGGGTCTTGACCCCGAAACGTCACCCATTCAGTCTGAATCACCGGCTCGCTCTCTCTCTCTCTCTCTCTCTCTCTCTCCTCCCTTTCCCATCTGCTCCATTTCTTTCTCCCTCTTTGTCCAATCAGCACCAAAAGTGCACAGTTCATCTGCACCTGCCTCACAGCTGCCCGGCCGTTGAAGGTTCAGGCAATAGAGGGGAGGACTCAGATCCACGTCATGGTCACATACCGAAAGGTGAAAGATCAGCCAGCCGCACGGTGGCGCAGCGGTAGAGTTGCTGCCTCACGGCGCCGGGTTCCATCCTGGCCACGGGTGCTGTCTGCACGGAGTTTGCACGTTCTCCCCGTGACCGCGTGGGTTCCCCCCCCCACATTCCCAAGACGCGCAGGTTTGTAGGTTAATCGGCCCTCCGTAAATTACCCCCCAGTGCGCAGGGAGTGGATGGGAAATCGGGATAACATAGAACTAGTGTGAACGGGCGATTGCTGGTCGGCATGGACTCGGTGGGCCGAAGGGCCTGTTTCCGCGCTGTAAACCAAACTAAACTAAACTAAGGGGAAAGATCAACGTTTGCCCAAGAGTTTACCCTGTCCCAATCATCAAAACATTACCAATCCCATTCTTTGACCATTCCTAATCCCATATCTAATCCCACATTTCCCATTCCAATCTGAATCCTGATCCCAAGTTGTGTTGTAGATGAGGATGTCCTCTGTTGTTGTTGCGTGCCTGCCTTCCTCTCACTACCCGCCTCTTCCCTTTGTCATTTCCTCTCCTTCCCTCTCTCCTTCCTGTCTGCCTCCGGTCGCTGCATCAGTCTGCCCGCTGCCGACTCCCACCTTCTCGCCGTCCACGTCGTTCTAGTTTAGTTTAGTTTAGAGATCCAGCGCGGGAGCAGTCCCTTCGAGCCCACCGGGCCCGCGCCGACCAGCGATCCCCGCACACTAACACCGTCCCACACACACTGATACCGAAGCCAATTAACCTACAAACCCGTACGTCTTTGGAGTGCGGGAGGAAACCGGAGCGCCCGGAGAAAACCCACGCAGGTCACGGGGGAGAACGTGCAAACTCCACACAGACAGCACCCGTTATCAGGATTGACCCGGGACTCTGGTGCTCTGAGGCAGCAACTCTACCGTGCCGCCAAGATACGGCACAGAATGCCACAGGAGATCCTTCTTCCCTGTGGCTATCAAACTGTACAACTCCCCCCCCTTCTGTCGTGAGGTAGACTGACTCCTCTCCCCCTCCCCCCCCCCCCCCCCCCCAATCTTTGCACATCCCCAATCCTTTCCACTCGCCAGTTTAATTTCATGTTTCATGTATCTTGTGTTTTATGACTGTCGGCAGATTCATTTCCCTCCTGGAATAAATAAAGTTCTATCGTATCGTGTTGTATTGGGCCACTCATTCTCCTATTCTTTCTTCCCCCCCCCCCCCCCCCCTCCATTACATTTCCTTGCTCCCCTCTCTCTCTCTCTCTCTCTCTGCCTTCCTCACCCTACCTTGTTTTATCTCTCACTCCATATCGCCAATCCTAATCTCTCCAAATTTCCCCATCCCACACGTTACTCTCTGAGACCCTGCTGTCTCTCCCTTCTCCCCATCCCTCTCTCCCTCCCCTCACTCCCTCTCCCTACCCCTCCCTCCCTCCTCTCACTCTCCCTCCCTCCTCTCACTCTCCCTCCCCTCACTCCCTCTCCCTCCCTCCCCTCACTCTCCCTCCATTCCCTCCCTCTCCCTCTCCCCCCTTACCCTCCCTCCCTCCCTCCCCTCCCCTTAATCAGAGGATGGGCTGAATGAATCCATTCAGGAGGGCGAGTATAATGTCTGTGAGGTGCCGGGGGTGGGTGGGTGGGTGGGTGGGGGGGAGGGGGGGAGTGGGACACCCATCTGTTTCCGCTTAGACTCCATGCAAATGTTGATCTTTGTCGTGACTTCTCTCATTGGCCTCAACCATCCACATGGTTCCCTCACAGTCTGGCATCAGCAACCCACCTCCCACTTTGTTCCCTTCTATAACCTTGTTT
>NC_135980.1:26292555-26517555 GCF_053455715.1 Rhinoraja longicauda | reverse complement strand
TTGCTGTCTGTGGCAAAGATGGTGTGGTTGAAATGTGATAGATATATGGCAGCAATTTCCATCAGATGTTGATGAGTGAGTTTATAATGGGAAAAGATAACTGGAATTGTGCGCTGCCAAAGGGCGTTTTAATAGATTGTACATGTTTTCTTTCTCATCGAGAGGCAATGGTGACAATAGTTTGTCTAACCTGCATGACTCATCTAGTTTGTTATTTTAGTTGAGTTTAGTTTAGAGATACAGTGCGGAAACAGTCCCCACGGCCCACTGAGTCCATGCCACCCAGCGACCCCCAGCACACTAACGCCATTGTACACACGCCAGGGACAATTGTTACCGATCAAGCCAATTAATCTACAAACCTGCACGTCTTTGGAGTGTGGGAGGAAACCGGAGCTCCCGGGGAAATCCCACGCAGGTCACGGGGAGAACAAATGTCCAAACTCAATACAGACAGCGCCCGTGGTCAGGATCGAACCCGGGTCCCTGGAGCTGTGAGGCAGTATCTCTCCCAGCAGCGGCACTCCAAATATATTGGGGCAGCACAGTGAAGCCCATTAAAAGAGGAGGTTTGTCCAATCTGGGTGGCTCAACTTGTCTTTAGGGTATGATTCACACAGATTGTCAGTCAATGGAGTAGTGATCAGACGGCTTAGGGCTGACGTGAAAGAGGATTTCTCTCTGCAAAAGGGCTGCGGAACGCTATAACATGGATAAGCGTGGAATGGGGGGGATATAGATCGCCTTCAGGCAGAAGAGGTTAGTTTAACGGCATCATGTTCAGCACCGACATTGTGGGCTGAAAGGCCTGTTCCTGTGCTATACTGTTGTATATTCAATGCTCTTAAAATGTTCAATACTTGAGTGTCAGGTGTCAGAGGTTATGGGGAGAAGATGGGTTTTTGATTAGTACGGGTGTCCGGGGTAACGGGGAGAAGGCAGGAGAATGGGGTCAGGAGGGAGAGATAGATCAGCCACGATTGAATGGCAGAGTAGACTTGATGGGCCAAATGTCCTAATTCTGCTCCTATCACTTATGACCTTATGAATGAGCCTGGTAGATGTTTGTAAGCATAATCACAAGGAGCAAGTAAGTGTGGATCATAACTGGTGTGATTAGCAGCTCAGATCATTTGTCTGCCTATTTCCTATCAACCTTAATTCATCCGAAAATCTATCCATCCCAGCCTTGAATATTCCGAATAATTAATCTTTCACGGTTCTTGGGGATAAAAGAATTCTAACAATTCGTCAGTGATACAAGACAGTATTAACAGTCATGGAATGAAAGTGGATAATTGGTGGCAAGCCAACAGATCAGACGTGATCTGATTGAATGGAAGAATGAGCTGGATGTCCTCCTATTCCTATGTTTAGGTCAGTTTATTATTGTCACGTGTTCTGGGGTACAGCGAAAAGCATTTGTTTGCTTGCTATCCAGTCAAAGAAAAGACTATACAAGATTACGGATGAAGGGTACAACGTTCCCGTATTAGCCGGGACATCCCGTACTTTGGGCTAAATTGGTTTGTCCCGTACGGGACCGCCTCTGTCCCGTATTAGGCCCGGGGGGGGGGGATTGCAGGCCTGAACACCGTAGGCCCAGAGGCCCGGGCACCACCTATTGGTCGCCATTGGTGGAGCGGGAGCACGTGGCCGCAGTCTGGGTGAGGTCATGTGGGGCGTGGGCAGTGACGTCACCTTTTGTCCCTTATTTGGGAGTGAGAAAGTTGGCAACCCTAGGTACAACATTTAGTGCAAGAAAAAGTCCGATAAAATCCCATTAAAAGATAGTTCAAATATCTCTAATGAGGCAGGTGGGATGTAACAGGCAGTGGTCAGGCCACATGGGATATAAGGCACTGGTCAGACCACATTAAGAGCAGTTTTGGGCCTCATAGCTGAGGAAGGATGTGCTGGCGTTGTAGAGAGTCCAGAGGAGGCTTACGAGTAGACATTTACATTTAAACCAAGCCAATTAACCTACAAGCCCACACGTCTTTGGATCTCTGAGAAAACCCAGGCAGGTCACGGGGAGAACGTACAAACTCCGTACAGACAGCACCCGTAGTCGGGATCGAACCCGGATCTCCGGTGCTGTAAGCGCTGTAAGGCAGCAACTCTGCCGCTGCGCCACCGTGCCGCTAGAAGCACCATTGCATTTCCGAGGCAGGTCGGTGCGTGACATGAAGGGTCTCTCCTGCATTTCTACGTACTTGTTGTGGATGGAAGAGGTCACAGGTCTGTGGTTTGCGTGAGTCATTCCCACCATTGCCCGGACCTGCGGGACTCTTCGTTATGTGTTTGTTGCTAAGCAGCCAGTGGGATGTGTCCGTATGAAAAAAGATATCTGCTTCCGTATCATAGAGTCGCAGAGTGATACAGTGTGGAAACAGGCCCTTCGGCCCAACCTGCCCACACCGGCCAACGTGTCCCAGCTACACTAGTCCTGCCTGCCCGCGTTTGGTCCATATCCCTCCAAACCCGTCCTATCCATGTACAGGTCTAACTGTTTCTTAAACATTGGGATAGTCCCAGCCCCAACCACCTCCACTGGCAGCATGTTCCATCCACCCACCACCCTTTGTGCCATTCATGTCTCCTAAGTGCCGTCTATAAATCTCGTCTCCCTTTCCCCCGACTCTCAGTCTGAAGTACCATCTACCTCATTGGTGACCCTCGGACTATCCTTGATCAGACTTTGCCGGCTTTACTTTGCGCTAAACGTTATTATTCCCTTATCGTGTATCCTCACAATGTGAAGGGCTCGACTGTAATCGTGTATTGTCTTTCCGCTGACTGGTTAGCGCGCAACAAATTGCTTTTGGCTGTACCTCGGCACACGTGACGGCAAGACTAAAACTGATAAACCCGGTTGGAAGAAGGGTCTCGACCCCAAACATCACCGGTGCCTTCTCTCCGGAGATGCTGCCTGACCCGCTGAGTTACTCCAGCATTTTCTCCCTGTGTGCTGTGTGCTGCAGAGTCTGGGCATGGGGACCGACCGGTGGGTTGCCTTTGCCATGCCCATCCCCCCCCCCACCGCTGCCTCCTCACAAACCTTCCCCAGGGACAAGCAGCGCAAGAGGAAAAAGCCTGCAAGCAGCCAATGGTAAAACCCTCTCCTGCCTTTCCCAGGGCAGGGTGATTAATGGCATGAAGCACGAGAGGGAGTGGGCTGTGGGGTTGTGAGAGCTGCGAAGGGAAAGACCCACACAGACCCACACAGACCCACACAGACCCACACGGACCCACACGGACCCACACGGACCCACACGGACCCACACGGACCCACACGGACCCACACGGACCCACACAGACGTCTCCAGCATCAACCCAGTGAAGGTTTGCGTGAACAGCTTCTTACTCCACCCGACCGCTGCTGCCTCAGACAGTGCTGTGCTCCCCTCTATTCCAATGGACAATGGACAATAGACAATAGGTGCAGGAGGAGGCCATTCGGCCCTTCGAGCCAGCACCGCCATTCAATGTGATCATGGCTGATCATTCTCAATCAGTGCCCCGTTCCTGCCATGCATCCGCCCACTCACACAACCTGTCCAAGTCACCCTGCAACCTCATAGCATCTTCCTCACAGTTCACACTGCCACCTAGCTTTGTATCATCGGCAAATTTGCTAATGGTACTTTTAATCCCTTCATCCAAGTCATTGATGTATATTGTAAATAGCTGCGGTCCCAGCATCGAGCCTTGCGGTACCCCACTAGTCACTGCCTGCCATTCTGAAAGGGACCCATTTATCCCCACTCTTTGCTTTCTGTCTGTCAACCAACTTTCTATCCATGTCAGTACCCTACCTCCAATACCATGTGCTCTAATTTTGCCCACTAATCTCCTATGTGGGACCTTGTTGAAGGCTTTCTGAAAGTCTCTCTAATGTTGCAGCACACCCTCAGCATTGTCCGTCTGACAGTGAACGGCCCTCCTGCTGCTGAGGGTGGGCACTGGTTCAGTTTAGTTCGGAGACACGGCGCGGAAACAGGCCATTCGGCCCGCCGGGTCCGCGCCGACCAGCGATCCCCGCACACCAACAGCATCCTACTGCACAAACTAGGCGGTCACGTTGGCGCGGCGGTAGAGTCGCTGCCTTACAGCGAATGCAGCGCCGGAGACCCGGGTTCGATCCTGACTACGGGCGCCGTCTGTACGGAGTTTGTACGTTCTCCGCGTGATCTTCGGTTTCCTCCCACGCTCCAAAGACGTGCAGGTTTGTAGGCTAATTGACTTGGTATAAATGTAAAAATTGTCCCGCGTGGGTGTAGGATAGTGTTAATGTGCGGGGATCGCTGGTCGGCGCGGACCTGGTGGGCCGAAGGGCCTGTTTCCACGCTGTATCTCTAAACTAAAAACGAAACGAAACTAAACGAGGGACAATTTACAGCTGGGCTGCAAGCTGCCCAGGCGAAATATGAGGTGCTGTTCCTCCAATTTCCGGCGGGCCTCACTATGGCACTGGAGGAGGCCCACTGGAAATTGGAGGAACAGCACCTCATATTTCGCTTGGGCAGCTTGCAGCCCAGTGGTATGAACATTGACTTCTCCAACTTTAGATAGTTCCTCTGTCCCTCTCTTCCCCTCCTCCTTCCCAGATCTCCCTCTATCTTCCTGTCTCCACCTATATCCTTCCTTTGTCCCGCCCCCCTGATGTCAGTCTGAAGAAGGGTCTCGACCCGAAACGTCACCCATTCCTTCTCTCCTGAGATGCTGCCTGACTACTCCAGCATTTTGTGAAGTATGGGTGATCGGCGGTCGGCCTGGACCGAGTGGGCCGAAGGGCCTGTTTCCCTGCTGTATCACTAATCTAATCTAAACCAAACTGAACAAGTTCTCTACCGACACGTAGGTCAGCCAGCTCCCTCACCTGAACTGAACTGCTGATGAGTTTACTCTGCAAGTCCATATCTGCGATTAGCACTGTTAATTAAGGCTAATTAGTTCCACATTTGCCCACTCAGCACTGTCCGGCCCTGACCCGTGCTTCTGTTTCGTGTGGACATAGGGTTGCCAACTTCATCACTCCCAAATAAGGGACAAAGGGCCCCACGTGACCTCACCCAGCCAGCGACCACGTGCTCCCGCTCCACCAATGGCGGCCGCTGGCTGGGTGAGGTTACGTGGGGCGCGGGGCGGTGACGTCACCCTTTGTCCCTTATTTGGGAGCGAGGAAGTTGGCGACCCTACCAACACGGGACAAGGGCGGTCCCGTACGGGACAAACTAATTTAGCCCCAAAATACGGGATGTCCCGGCTAATACGGGACAGTTGGCAACCCTATGTGGATATAACCCTGCACAGTGTCACAGACCATTCCTGCCACCAGTCTCATTTTAGTCTAGTTTAGTTCAGTTTAATCTAGTCTGAAGAAGGGTCTCGACCCGAAACGTCACCCATTCCTTCACTCCAGATATCCTGCCTGTCCCGCTTAGTTACTCCAGCATTTTGTGTCCATCTTAGTTTGGTTTCGTAAAGATACAGCGTGGAAACAAGCCCTTCAGCCCACCCAGTCCGCACCGACCAGTGATCACCCATAACCTGCACACACTAGAAGCAATTTACAGACACCGATTAACTTACAAACACACAGGTCGTTGTGATGTGGGTGGAAACCGGGGAAAACCCACGCAGTTCGCGGGGAGAAGGTGCAAACTCCGTACAGACAGCACCCGTAGTCGGGATCGAACCCGGGTCTCCGGCGCTGCGAGGGGGCAAATCTGCCGCTGCGCCACCGTGCAGCCCACTATGGCTCGTTTATGTCACCAAGCCGACTCAGTGAGGGCCCAGTTTGTTTGTAGCTTTAGGTGAAATAAGTTGGAGAATTTGACAGAACGCCCTCCTCAACCTCACGCACTCACCGACCGGATAACGTCAAGGGGGGTTTTATTGTCACATGTCCCGGGCAGAACAATTAAATGCTCGCTTGCAGCAGTAAGTTAGATCTCTGTTAAGATCATTCCCACATCACTATATCACCACTTCCCTGGGATGTCAAATCCAGGTTATTCTAGCTCCTTTAGAGCTACGTTAGGAGCACTGGCCCTCACTGGGTACACGGTCCATATTGACCCTCACTGGGTAGAGGGTCTATATACACTGGCCCTCACTGGGTACACGGTCTATATTGATCCTCACTGGGTACACGGTCTATATACACTGGCCCTCACTGGGTACACGGTCTATATACACTGACCCTCACTGGGTACACAGTCTATATACACTGACCCTCACTGGGTAGAGGGTCTATATACACTGACCCTCACTGGGTACACGGTCTATATACACTGACCCTCACTGGGGTACACGGTCTATATACACTGACCCTCACTGGGTAGAGGGTCTATATACACTGACCCTCACTGGGTACACGGTCTATATTGACCCTCACTGGGTACACGGTCTATATACACTGACCCTCACTGGGGTACAGTGCTGGTGTGGACAAGTCTTTCATCGTCGAACAGCAGGAATACCGTGTTAGTATGGAGTGGTCTGTCACTGTCTAACAGCGAATGTACAATGTTAGTGTGGAGACACTCCTCGCTGTGTAACACTGGGGTACCGTACCGGTGGGGACCTGTCTGTCTGTGTAACACTGGGGTACAGTACCGGTGGGGACCTGTCTGTCTGTGTAACACTGGGGTACAGTACCGGTGGGGACCTGTCTGTGTGTGTGTGTGTAACACTGGGGTACAGTACCGGTGGGGACCTGTCTGTCTGTGTAACACTGGGGTACAGTACCGGTGGGGACCTGTCTGTCTGTGTGTGTGTAACACTGGGGTACAGTACCGGTGGGGACCTGTCTGTCTGTGTAACACTGGGGTACAGTACCGGTGGGGACCTGTCTGTGTGTGTGTAACACTGGGGTACAGTACCTGTAGGGCCATGTCTGTGTGTGTAACACTGGGGTACCGTACCGGTGGGGACCTGTCTGTCTGTGTAACACTGGGGTACAGTACCGGTGGGGACCTGTCTGTGTGTGTAACACTGGGGTACAGTACCGGTGGGGACCTGTCTGTCTGTGTAACACTGGGGTACAGTACCGGTGGGGACCTGTCTGTGTGTGTGTAACACTGGGGTACAGTACCTGTAGGGCCATGTCTGTGTGTGTAACACTGGGGTACCGTACCGGTGGGGACCTGTCTGTGTGTGTGTAACACTGGGGTACAGTACCTGTAGGGCCATGTCTGTGTGTGTAACACTGGGGTACCGTACCGGTGGGGACCTGTCTGTCTGTAACACTGGGGTACAGTACCTGTAGGGCCATGTCTGTCTGTGTAACACTGGGGTACAGTAGCGGTGGGGACCTGTCTGTCTGTGTAACACTGGGGTACAGTACCGGTTGGGACGGGAGTGAGATATGGTTAAGGTTTGTGTGTTTTGGAGCTGGTTTTGCGGCCTTGGATGTGGGAGGGTTAAGTCCGCAGCGTGCCACAGACGGGGAGTGGGCAGGGGGCCAGCCGAGCTGCTTGTTGTTCACTGCTGGGAATCCATGTCTTTCCCCACACGTTTGTTTAGCAGGAATTAATCAGGAGCTGGATGATGCAGCTGGCCAGTGCCCCCCACAGTGATACACACACACACACACACACACACACACACACACACACACACACACACACACACACACACACACACACACACACACACACACACACACACACACACACACACACACACACGCCCCCCACAGTGATACACACACACACACACACACACACACACACACACACACACACCCACGCACACACCCACACACACACACACACACACACACACACACACACACACACACACACACACACACACACACACACACACACACACACCTGGACTTTACTGTTTTCAGGCTCTGGTACCTTCTCTCTGATCCATCTCTCCCCCATTGCAGATGTTGGACATTGTCTGTGGAAGTGGCGCGCTACAATGCTGAGAACTATATTCTGCACTCTGTATTTTCCCCTTTGCTCTACCTATTGCACCTGATTTAATGTATGTATGGTATATCTGATCTGATAGGAGAGCATACGCAACAAAGCTTTTTGCTGTACCTTTAACAATATAACCCTAAACTTAAACCTGGTTCAAGTCTCACAACGGGTGGCAGTGGCACAAAGGGAGAAGGGATGACTTAGAGGGGATGTTTTAGAGACACCGCGTGGAAACTGGCCCCTCGGACCACCGAGTCCGTGCCAACCAGCCATACACTAGTCCTGCCCTACACACACTGGGGACGATTTACAATTTTACCAAAGCCAATTAACCTACAAACCTGCACGTCTTTGGAGTGTGGGAGGCAACCGGAGCACCTGGAGAAAGCCCACGTGGTCACAGGGAGAACGTACAAACTCCATACAGACAGCACCCGTAGTCGGGATGGAACCCGGGTCTCTGGCGCTGTGAGGCAGCAACTCTACCGCTGCGTCACTGTTGATCGTACTGCACATCCACCCTCTTGCACCCTGCTGACTTGTAATGCCCAGGAAGATGGGACTCAGACACTAGAGTGGGGTTTCTCCCCCTACAATCAGTCCCAGGGATTGTCTCAACCTGAAAGGTCACCTATCCACGTTCTCCAGAGATGCTGCATGCCAGACCCGCTGTGTTACTCCAGCCTTTGTCAATCTATCTGTCTACCAAGTTCCCCCCCCCCCCCCCACCTGTGTTAAACTATGACCTGCCACGCTTTGTCTCGCCTCTCCCCTCTCTTCCAGCTTTCTCCCCCCACTCCCCCACCCTCCCCCACCCTACAATCAGTCTGAAGAAAGGTCTTGACCCGAAAGGAGATGAGGAGGAATTTATTTCGTCAGAGGGTGGTGAATCTGTGGAATTCTTTGCCACAGACGGCCGTGGAGGCCGAGTCAATGGATATTTTTAAGGCAGAGATTGATGGATTCTTGATTAACGTGGGTGTCAGGGTTTGTTGGGCGAAGGCAGGAGAATGGGGTTGAGAGGTAAAGATAGATCAGCCATGATTGAATGGAGGAATGGACTTGATGGGCCGAATGGCCTGATTCTGCTCCTAGGACTGAACTTATAACTTATGAAACCTCACCTATCCATGATCCCCAGCAATGCTGCCTGACCTGCTGAGTTACTCCATCTCTTTCTGTCTTCTTCTGTAAAACCAGCATCTGCAGTCCCTAGAATTCCTCTCCCCGGCTCTCAGTCTGAAGAAAGGTCTCGACCCGATATGCCACCCATTCCTTCCCTCCAGAGATGCTGCCTGTCCCACAGAGTTACTCCAGCATTTTGTGTCTATCTTCAGTGTATAACCAGCACCTGCAGTTCCTTCTGACATATCTGCACTTCCATGTGTTTATGCATTACCCATTTCACTGAAATGTAGAAGGATGAGAGGGGATCTTATAGAAACATACAACATTCTTAAGGGATTGGACAGGCTAGATGCAAGAAAAATGTTCCCGATGTTGGGGGAATCCAGAACCAGGGGTCACAGTGTAAGAATAACGGGTAGGCCATTTAGGACTGAGATGAGGAAAAAAATTTCACCCAGAGAGTTGTGAATCTGTGGAATTCTCTGCCGCAGAAGGCAGTGGAGACCAATTCACTGGATGTTTTCAAGAGAGAGTTAGATTTAGCTCTTCGGGCTAACGGAATCAAGGGGTACGGGGAGAAAGCACCAACGGGGTACTGATTATATTGAATGGCGGTGCTGGTTCGAAGGGCTGAATGGCCTACTCCTGCACCTATTTTCAAGTCAAGTCAATTTTATTTGTATAGCACATTTAAAAACAACCCACGTTGACCAAAGTGCTGTACATCAGCTCAGATACTAAGAAACGAATATACAATGGCAAACAAACATAACAGCACATACATAAACAGTTCACAGCGCCCCCTCAGAGGGCCTCAAACGCTAGGGAGTAGAAATAGGTTTTGAGCCTGGACTTAAAGGAGTGGATGGAGGGGGCAGTTCTGATGGGGAGAGGGATGCTGTTCCACAGTCTAGGAGCTGCAACCGCTCTGTATCTATGTTAGATCAGCGCCTTGTCTTTTGCACCCAAGAGCCAATTTGAGTATCCGTCCTCACAGTTTTAGCACAATAGTAATTTTTAACTACAGGGACGTTATCAGAGTCGTTGTGGGATAGAGTCCCCCATGACCTTCCCACACAGGTGAAGCCACACTGCTGTATCATTGTGCGTGTACCACCGGTGTGAGAGACGTGGACATTGCTGGCAACATCAGCATCTACTGCTCTCCCCTAATTACTGCTGACCTGAGGTGCTTGAAGTCGGAGCAGATGACGGCAGTAGATTACGCTAACACAAGGATGTTGGCGAATCAGGAGAGATTTACTGAAAATCCAGACATTTCATGGTTAAGGTTACTGAGAATGGATTTTTAATTCCGGATTTATTGAATTACTAGGATTTAAATTCCCCAGCTGCTGAGCTGGGATTTGTACCCTCACTCATGGATCATTGGCGAGGGACACCACAGCTCGGAGTCCAGTAACTTAACCACTCCATTGCCAAGCCCGACACTCTTGAGTGTCATCTATATACTAAAACTCTCGTTTGTTTGTCTGTTTGTTCCTGAACTACAGACAAAACGGTACACGATAGCGCGACAATTTTAGGCCCACCTTACTCACCGTCGTCTCTTTGGTGCCAATGGAAGACGCTTCAGTGAAATCGGTGTTATATTTTTAAAGTTATTCACGGGGAGGGGGAGGGGGAAGAGGAGAGGGGGCGGGAGGGGTGGAGAGGGGGAGGGAGGGGAGGAGAGGATGCTGCACCAATGCAGGAGAGGTTTGGGCCCAACAGGTCCTCTTGGTCTAGTAGACACTAAAAGCTGGAGTAACTCAGCGGGACAGGCAGCATCTCTGGGGAAAAGGAGTAGGTGATGTTTGGGGTTGGGACACTTCTTGTGAAGAAGGTTCTCTCGACCAGAAACGTCACCCATTCCTTCTCTCCAGAGACGCTGCCTGTCCCGCTGAGTTACTCCAGCATTTTGTGTCTTATCTTCGGTTTAAACCGGCATCTGCAGTTCCTTCCTACACTCTTGGATGTGAGGCAGTCTATGGGTGATCGGCCTGGCAATACTCACTGTCAGGGCTGAGCAGAGTATCATAGGTTCAGAGATGATAGGAGCATAATTAGGCCATTCGGCCCGTCAAGTCTGCTCCACCATTCAATCATTGGCTTGGTGCAAAATGTAAAAATTGTCCCCAGTGTGTGTCGGATAGTGTTAATGTGTGGGGATCCAGACCTGCCCTATCCACCTACCTGTCTCAACTGTTTCATAAACATTGGGATAGTCCCTGCCTCAACGTTGGGATAGTCCCTTTCGGCCCACCGAGTCCGCAACGACCAGCGATCCCCACACATTAACACTATCCGACACACACTGGGGACAATTTTTACATTTTACACCAAGCCAATCAACCTGCAAAACTGCACGTCTTAGGAGCGTGGGAGGAAACCGAAGATCTCGGAGGAAACCTACGCAGGTCACGGGGAGAACGTGCAAACTCCGTGCAGGCAGCACCCGTGATCGGGATGGAACCCGGGTCTCTGGTGCTGTGAGGCACCAGCTCTATCGCTGTTGGAGTTTCCAACAAGACTGCATCTCTAGAGCACCTTGTGGAAGAACGAGCTTGCGGGGGTTGACCGCGAACAGCTAGGGACAGACGATAAATGCTGCCTTTGCCCAATGCCCAAAGAAAGAAAATGCTTTCTATGGAACGAGCCGCCTGAGGTTGGCACGGTGGCGTAGTGATGGAGTGGCCGCCCTACAGGGACTGCTCACAGCTCCAGAGACCCGGGTTCGATCCTGGCCACGGGTGCTTTTCTGTACAGAGTTTGTACGTTCTCCCCGTGACCTGCGTGGGTTTTCTCCGAGAATTTTCTCCCAGTTTCCTCCAAAGACATACAGGTTTGTTTTGCTAATTGGCTTGGTGTAAGTGTAAAAATTGCCCCTGACGTAGCATAACGTTAGCGTGCGGGGATCGCTGGTCGGTGCGGGGGTCTCGGTGGGCCGAAGGGGCCTGTTTCCGCGCTGTATCTCTAAACTAAACTAAACTAAAGGAGGTAGTTGAGGCAGGGACTATCCCAACGTTTGTGAAACAGTTTAGATTTTTAGATTTTCTTTAGAGATACAGCGTGGAAACAGGCCCTTCGGCCCACCGGGTCCGCACCGCCCAGTGATCCCCACACATTAACACCATCCTACACACACTAGGGACAATTTTTACATTTACCCAGTCAATTAACCTACATACCTGTACGTCTTTGGAGTGTGGGAGGAAACCGAAGATCTCGGAGAAAAACCCACGCAGGTCACGGGGAGAACGTACAAACTCCGTACAGACGGCGCCCGCAGTCAGGATCGAACCTGAGTCTCCGGCGCTGCATTCGCTGTAAGGCAGCAACTCTACCGCTGCGCCACCGTGCCGCATGGGACAGGTACGTGGGTAGGACAGGTCTGGAGGGATGTAGGCCAAACGTGGGCAGGTGGGAGTAGTGTAGCTGTTGGGCAAGTTGGGCCAAGAGGCCTGTTTCCGCTCTGTCTGACTCTACGACTATGTTAATATTCTTGTTTCGATAGAGGAGAAGGTTTCCTGTATTAATAATTTTAAGGGCTTGTACGAGCTGTAAGTAGAATTGTGTGGGGTTTTTTTTTTTTTAGATACGTGCTGGGTTTGCTAAGCTAATGATACAGGCCGAACTCTCCGCGGCTTTGAGTGGTTGCCAGGTAGAGAGTTTTAATGGGGACTCGAGAGGCCTGGGTAGCGCGGGGTTGCCATGACGACCGGCAGCAGAGAGCTCGTCCACCTGACCAGGGGATGGATTTTACCCGAGGAAAGAGGAGGCGAGCCGATTAATTTTTAATAGTTTTGAATCCGCCACAGGTTGTGAAGAGGGGAGTGTTTGGTGTGTGATGGGGAGCCCTCCAAGAACGCCCCTCTCTGCCCCCCATTTTAAATTCACATCCTTGCCTGTAAAGCTTCTGGGGGGGGTTTCCCCCCCCTCTCTCCCTGTAAACTTAGTGATCGCGTAAACCCTTTCAGTCCCTGAATGTCAGCAACACTGCCCCGGGTCACCATGCAGTCAGCCAGCTTGTCCGTGTAGGATGGAACCGCAGATGCAGGTTATACACCGAAGATAGACACAAAATGCTGGAGTAACTCAACGGGACAGGCAGCATCTCTGGAGAGAAGGAATGGGTGACATAGAAACATAGAAAATAGGTGCAGGAGGAGGCCATTTGGCCCTTTGAGCCAGCACCGCCATTCATTGTGATCATGGCTGATCATCCACATTCAGTAACCCGTGCCTGCCTTCTCCCCATACCCCTCGATTCCACTAGCCCCCAGAGCTCTATCTAACTCTCTTTTAAATCCATCCAGTGAATTGGCCTCCACTGCCCTCTGTGGCAGAGAATTCCACAAATTCACAACTCTCTGGGTGAAAAAGTTGCTTCTCACCTCAGTTTTAAATGGCCTCCCCTTTACTCTTAGTCTGTGGCCCCTGGTTCTGGACTCGCCCAATATGGAGAACATTGGGGGGAGTTCAGAAAGTTTCGGGTCAGGACCAAAGAAGGGTCTCGACCCGAAACGTCACCCATTCCTTCTCTCCACAGATGCTGCCTGACCCGCTGAGTTACCCCGGCTTTTTGTGGCTGTCTTCGATGAGATTGCCCACTGAACCCACACTCCACTCAAGGCCGAGACTGGTGGAGGCAGGACCTGGGGCAGTCATTCAGAACATTCAGAGGGGCTGCAGGGGAGGGCAGGGGGAGCCGGGGTGGGTGAGGCAGGCAGTGGGGGCAGGGGGACCCAGGGTGGGTGAGGCAGGGGGACCGAGGGTGGGTGAGGCTACAGCCTAGGCAGGCAGTGGGGGCAGGGGGAGCCAGGGTGGGTGAGGGCAGGGGGAGCCAGGGTGGGTGAGGGCAGGGGGAGCCGGGGTGGGTGAGGCAGGGGGACCGAGGGTGGGTGAGGCTACAGCCTAGGCAGGCAGTGGGGGCAGGGGGAGCCAGGGTGGGTGAGGCAGGCAGTGGGGGCAGGGGGTGCCAGGGTGGGTGAGGGCAGGGGGACTGAGGGTGGGTGAGGGCAGGGGGAGCCAGGGTGGGTGAGGGCAGGCAGTGGGTGCAGGGGGTGCCAGGGTGGGTGAGGCAGGGGGCGCCAGGGTGGGTGGGAGCAGGGGGAGCCAGGGTGTGTGAGGCAGGCAGTGGGGGCAGGGGGAGCCAGGGTGGGTGAGGGCAGGGGGAGCCAGGGTGGGTGAGGGCAGGGGGAGCCAGGGTGGGTGAGGGCAGGGGGAGCCAGGGTGGGTGAGGGCAGGGGGATCCAGGGTGGGTGAGGCAGGCAGTGGGAGCTGGGGTGGGTGAGGCAGGCAGTGGGAGCCAGGGTGGGTGAGGCAGGCAGTGGGGGCAGGGGGAGCAGCGCTGCGTGGAGGAGGGGGAGGGGACGGAGAACGGGATGTGGAGGCAGGAAATGGAGGGGAGTAAGCCAAGGAATGCAGGGGAGCCTGGTGTAAGAAAAGTGTGTGTGTGTGTGAGTGTGTGTGTGTGTGTCTGTGAGTGTGTGTGTGTGTGTCTGTGAGTGTGTGTGTCTATGTGTGTGTGTGTGTGTGTGTGTGTGTGTGTCTGTGAGTGTGTGTGTCTATGTGTGTGTGTGTGTGTGTGTGTGTGTGTGTGTGTCTGTGACTGTGTGTGTCTATGTGTGTGTGTGTGTGTGTACATGTGTGTCTGTGCGTGTGTGTCTGTGCCTGTGTGTGTCTGTGCATGTATGTGCACGTGTGTGTGTGTGCGTGTGTGTAAATGTGTGTGTCTGTGCTTGTGTGTGTGTGTGTTTGTGCCTGTGTGTGTGCACGTGTGTTTGTGTGTGTGTGTGTGTTTGTAAATGTGTGTGTGTGTGTGTGTGTGTGTGTGTGTGTGTGTGTGTGTGTGTGTGTGTGTGTGTGTGTGTGCCTGTGTGTCTATCTCTGCCCCCACACTCCCGTGCTGCATGCAAGCAGGGTCAGCCCCCGTGCAGGGTTGCACGGCTGGATGCAGGCTGCCCCTGCAGCAGCTCAATGTAGACTACATTAGTATGCATGGCTGGGCCTGCGTGAACCGTGCACTGATTGTGTAGGGAGCGTGTGGGGGGGGGTGGAGACACAGAGCTGGGATAACTTGGGGCAGGGCTGGGGGTGGGAAGGGGGGGGGAGAGACCAGCAATAACTCCCAGCCCCCCTCTCCTGGTTCTGCCACGATCCTTCCTCAGTCACACAGTACAGCCTCACCCCAGCTCACAGTACAGCCTCACCCCAGCTCACAGTACAGCCTCACCCCAGCTCACAGTACAGCCTCACCCCAGCTCACAGTACAGCCTCACCCCAGCTCACAGTACAGCCTCACCCCAGCTCAGAAGAAGGGTCTCGACCCGAAGCGTCACCCATTCCTTCTCTCCAGAGATGCTGCTGCCTGACCCGCTGAGTTACTCCAGCATTTTGTGTCTGCCTTCAGTTTAAACCGGCGCCTGCAGTTCCTTCCTGCACAGGCCTGCCCCAGCCCTGTCTGTCTGCGGGCAGTGTAACTAGGGTTGCCAACTTCCTCGCTCCCGAAAACGGGACAAGGTGACGTCACCGCCCCGCGCCCCACGTGACCTCACCCAGCCAGCGGCCACGCGCTCCCGCTCCACCAATGGCGGCCGGCCGGGGGTACCGTACGGGGCAAAACCAATTTAGCCCAAAATATGGGATGACCCGGCTAATACGGGACAGTTGGCAACCCTAGTTAGTGAGGTTATCCACAGCCCCCCCTCCCCACTCCACCCTGTATCTGCCCACCCTGTGTCTGCCCACCCTGTGTCTGCCCACCCTGTATCTGCCCACCCTGTATCTGCCCACCCTGTATCTGCCCACCCTGTATCTGCCCACCCTGTATCTGCCCACCCTGTATCTGCCCACCCTGTATCTGCCCACCCTGTGTCTGCCCACCCTGTGTCTGCCCACCCTGTGTCTGCCCACCCTGTGTCTGCCCACCCTGTGTCTGCCCACCCTGTATCTGCCCACCCTGTATCTGCCCACCCTGTATCTGCCCACCCTGTATCTGCCCACCCTGTATCTGCCCACCCTGTATCTGCCCACCCTGTATCTGCCCACCCTGTATCTGCCCACCCTGTATCTGCCCACCCTGTGTCTGCCCACCCTGTATCTGCCCACCCTGTATCTGCCCACCCTGTGTCTGCCCACCCTGTGTCTGCCCACCCTGTATCTGCCCACCCTGTGTCTGCCCACCCTGTATCTGCCCACCCTGTATCTGCCCACCCTGTGTCTGCCCACCCTGTATCTGCCCACCCTGTATCTGCCCACCCTGTATCTGCCCACCCTGTCTCAGCTCCAGTGGGGGACAACGGCAGTAGATAAGAATAAACCCCACATTATTTCAGGGATTGCAGCACGAGGCTCTAAACAGCAGAGGTGCATCAATAATTCACAGTAAACAACCTTCCTCTCTCCTGGCTATCTATTACTCCATCTAATAACCCCCCTGCATACATTCAATCAGATTTCAACCAGGTAACTCGCCACTGGGTGCCTGTTATTCCACGTGTAAACCCCCTGAATCCCCCTCATTAGATTCCCCCCAGCCCGTGCCTGACTCGTCAGTGTATGAAGGGACTGCAGACGCTGAGATACTCCAGCATTTTGTGCCCATCTTCCGCCCTGTTGTATGTTTGACGCACCATGTTTCACTCCGTGTATATGTTCCCCGAAGCCTCTTGATTAGATCCCAGTCTGTAACTCACTCCTAGATCGGCATCGAAGGTGGACACAAAGTGCTGGAGTAACTCAGCAGGTCAGGCAGCATCTCAGGAGAGAAGGAATGGGTGACGTTCTGGGCCGAGACCCTTCTTCACACTGAAGAAGGGTCTCGACCTGAAACGTCACCCATTCCTTCTCTCCTGAGATGCTGCCTGACCCGCTGAGTTACTCCAGCATTTAGTGTCTACCTTCACTTTGAACCAGCCACTGCAGTTATTTTCCTACATACCTAGATAGGCATTACTCCATATACCACCACCTTGGACAATCTCGAATAGTCCCAGTCTGTAACTCACTCTTGCAATGTGTTAGAAACATAGAAAATAGGTGCAGGAGTAGGCCATTCGGCCCTTCGAGCCAGCACCTCCATTCAATATGATCATGGCTGATTATCCAAAATCAGTGCCCCGTTCCTGCTTTCTCCCCGTATCCCTTGATTCCTTTAGCCCCAAGAGCTAAATCTAACTCTCTCTTGAAAACCTCCAGTGAATTGGCCTCCACTGCCTTCTGTGGCAGAGAATTCCCCAGATTCACAACTCTCTGGGTGAAATTTTTTTTCATCATCTTAACTCTAAATGGCCTAACCCCTTATTCTTAAACTGTGGCCCCTGGTTCTGGACTCCCCCAACATTGGGAACAGTTTTCCCGATGCATCTAGCCTGTCCAATCCCTTAAGAATTTTATATGTTTCTATAAGATCCCCTCTCATCCTTCTGAATTCCAGTGAATACCAGTTACTCCATGGACTGGTCCCAATGATGAGATCCCAGCCGGTACAACACTCTAGCAATGCGTCAGTCCACAGACAATCCGATCTCCCGGATTTCCGTGATTGTGTCCCAGCCTGTAACTCGCTCCTGCCGTATGTCACTCCATGTACCACCCTACTACATGCACCCTTTGGGTATGGGAGAGGGTAGGGCGGAAGATGTCCTTGTTGGGTTGCTCCTGGGCCTGGCCAAGCTGGCCATCCGCCAGTCACGGCGCCAGGCGGAAGAGGGCTCTGCCCGAGCCGGCTGCCTGCCCCTTTTCCCGGGTTATGTCCACGCCCGGGTGGGGTCGGAGAGGGTCCACGTGCTGTCCACGGGCATGCTGGGGTATTTCCAGGACCCCCGGGCACCGCGGTGGGTTAAATGCATCCTGGACAAGGATTGTAAGATAGTTGTATAATAGTTTGTTGTTTGTCTTGCATTATGGTGGCGAGTTCCATTTTGACTTTATTGTATTGTATATATTATTTTAATATTTGAATAAATATTTTTGATTTTTAAAATAATGTACCGCCCTACTGATGGCCGTGAATGGATCATACGATGACCCACACCACACTCTGCACCCACCTGGCTTGACGCTGGCTGGTTGCTCCTTTACTTTTGGTTTCAGTGACTGACCCTTAAGGTTTAGTTTAGTTTAGTTTACTTTAGAGACGCCACCTAAAAGCACACCCTTTGGCCCAGCGAGTCCGTGCCGACCCGTACACTAGCTCCATCCTACGCACTAGGGGTATTTTAACAGAAGCCAGTTAACCCACAAGCTCGCACGTCTTTGGAATGTGGGAGCACCCGGAGAAAGCCCACGCAGGTCACAGGGAGAACGTACAAACTCCGTACAGACAGCACCCGTGGTCAGGATGGAACCCGGGTCTCTGGCGCTGTGAGACGGCAGCTCTACCACCGTGCCACAAGCCAATTTGGGTTGCATTCGTGTTCACCGCTATGTTATTATACTGTCCTAAAGTGCAAGCATGTGATACAGTCATACAGAGTGTTTGCGGGTGTGTGTGTTGGTTGTACGTCGGTGAGTGTGTCGGTAGTGTGCAGGTGAGTGTGTCAGGTGTCTGCGGGTGAGTGTGTCAGGTGTCTGCGGGTGAGTGTGTCTGTAGTGTGGGGTGGGTGTGTCAATAGTGTGCAGGTTAGTGTGCCAGTAGTGTGCAGGTGAGTGTGTCAGGTGTGTGGGGGTGAGTGTGTCGAGTGTATCAGTAGTGTGGGGTGAGTGTATCGGGTGTGTGTTGGAGAGTGTCATTAGTGTGGGATGAGTGTGTCAGTAGTGTGGGGTGAGTGTGCCGGGAGTGTGCCGGTGAGTGTGTCAGTAGTGTGGGGTGAGTGTGTCAGTAGTGTGGGGTGAGTGTGTCAGTAGTGTGGGGTGAGTGTGCCGGGTGTGTGCCGGTGAGTGTGTCAGTAGGGTGGGGTGAGTGTGTCGGGTGTGTGCCGGTGAGTGTGTCAGTAGGGTGGGGTGAGTGTGCCGGGTGTGTGCCGGTGAGTGTGTCAGTAGGGTGGGGTGAGTGTGTCAGTAGTGTGGGGTGAGTGTGTCAGTAGTGTGGGGTGAGTGTGTCAGTAGTGTGGGGTGAGTGTGTCGGGTGTGTGCTGGTGAGTGTGTCGGTAGTATGGGGTGAGTGTGTCAGTAGTGTGGGGTGAGTGTGCCAGTGAGTGTGTCGGTAGTGTGTGGTGAGTGTGTTACTCATGCCATGTGCCGGCTGGGCGTGCCGTTGTAACCGGTGTGATCTCCCGTCTCTTGGCAGAGTGCAGCGGCTGCGCCGAGCCCCGTGCTGGGCTGTGCGACTCCTGGTGACGGAGCCCCGGGGGTGCCCCTGCCACCAGGCTTCTTCCAGGTACGTCAACACGCGGCAACACCGCAGCGGGGGGGGGGGGGGGGAGGGGTTACCACACGGTGTGTCGAGGGGGGGCATGGTGGGTCAAGGATGTCAACACGGTGGGTGGGGGGCACACATGGGGTTGCCAACTTCCTCACACCCAAAGAAGGGACAAAAGGTGACGTCACCGCCCCACGCCCCACATGACCTCACCCAGCCAGCGGCCACGTGCTCCCGCTCCATCAATGGCGGCCTCCCGGGCCGGGAGGCAGGTTGCTAAGCAACTTCCGTTAGGCGGTGCCCGGGCCTCCGGGCCACAGTATCAACTACAGTGTCCGGGCCTACATTGTCTGGATCTACACTGTCAGTGTCAACTATAGTGTCAACTACACTGTCCGGGCCTACACTGTCTGGGCCTACACTGTCCGGGCCTACACTGTCTGGGCCTACACTGACCGGGTCTGCACTGTCCGGGCCTACACTGTCCGGGCCTATACTGTCCGGGCCTACACTGTCCGGGCCTACACTGTCCGGGCCTACACTGTCTGGGCCTTCACTGTCCGGGTCTGCACTGTCCGGCCCTACAGCGCCCCCCGGGCCTAATACGGGACAAGTGCGGTCCCGTGTGGGACAATCCAATTTAGCCCAGTATGCGGGATATCCCGGCTAATACGGGACAGTTGGCACCTCTAGGCACACAGTGGGTCGGGGGGGTGGGGGGTGGTCCACACGGCTGCAAACGGCTCCAACACTCTCAACCACAAACAGCAGCAAGACCTGCATTGTGTAGCGCTGGGGATGAAGGGGTTGTCCTGCCAGGAAAGATTGAGCAGGTTGTGGGCTCGAGGACTTGCAGGTGCCGGTGTACAAAAAAAAGACACAAAGTGCTGGAGTAACTCAGCGGGTCAGGCAGCATCCATACTGGGGGTGGGGGTATGATGTCCGTTATTACCGATTGTCCGCTATAACAGAGTAAGGTATTATGGCAAGTAATTGAAACAAACTACTGCAGATGATGGTTACTACACTAAAGGGCACAAAGTGCAGGAGTAACTCAGCGGGCCAGGCAGCATCTCTGGAGAACACGGATAGGTCAGGACCCTTCCTCAGACTGATTGCAGGGTGGGGTGAGGTTGGAGAGAGAAAGCTGGAAGAGAGGAGGGGCAGGTCAAAGCCTGGTGAGTGATAGGTGGACACAGGTGGTTTGGACAAAGGGGTGGGTTTAAGAAACATTTAGACAGGTACATGGATAGGACAGGTTTAGAGGGATAAGGGGCAAACGCAGGCAGGTGGGACGAGTGTAGATGGGACATGTTGGTTGGTGTGGGCAAGTTGGGCCGAAGGGCCTGTTTCCATGCTGTATCACTCAAGACTTGAGTCTGTTCTAAGTCCACTCTCTGATATCTCATTCTCCCCTGATTTTCTCTCCAACTCTGAGGCAACCTTGTTTAAAGGTTCAAAAAGTTTTTCTTATATAAATACTGTGGACGCTTGAAGCCTTGAAATAACTAGGGGTTAAGCACGGACACATGGGACTAGCTTCTATGGGCCATTTTGGTCGGCACGGATGAGTTGGGCCACAGGGCCTGTTTCTGTGCTGCGTGACTACGAGAACACAAAGTGCAGAAAATACCCAGGTGCCCAGGCAGCATCTGTGAAGAAGGAAACACAGTTAACGTTTGATGTTAAGGAGCAGGAGAAAAACTGCAGATGCTGGTCTAAATCGAAGGAAGACACAAAATACTGGAGTAACTCAGCGAGTCAGGCAGCATCTCAGGGGAGAGAAGGAATGGGTGACGTTTCGGGTCGAGACCCTTCTTCAGACTGAAGAAACGTCACACATTCCTTCTCTCCTGAGATGCTGCCTGACCCGTTGAGTTGCAGAAGGGTCGCGACCCGAAACGTCACCCATTCATTCCTTCTCTCTTGAGATGCTGCCTGTCCCGCTGAGTTACTCCAGCACTTTGAGCCCACCTTTGATGTTCAGGACTATGTTATTTATTCGGCTCGCACTCCACATATGTTACCTGACCTGAGTATCTGCACCATTTTCCGCTGTTATGGTTATTTAATTGGCGGCCCTTCCATTCTCTGTGCAGCACTGCCACCTTAGGGTGATACATCCTTCCTGCAGTTTATGTGCAGACTGACTCCCAGCACGTCTTTCTCCGGCAGACTTTTGGCAGTCTGCAAAAGTCAGATGGCCACAAAATGCTGGAGTAACTCGGCGGGACAGGCAGCATCTTCTGGAGAGAAGGAATGGGTGACGTTTCAGGTCGAGACCCTCTAGTTTCGTTTAGTTTAGTTTAGAGATACAGTGCAGAAACAGGCCCTTTCGGCCCACCGGGTCCGCCAATGGAATGTTGGCCTTCATAACAAGAGGAGTTGAGTATAGGAGCAAAGAGGTCCTTCTGCAGTTGTACAGGGCCCTAGTGAGACCGCACCTGGTGTATTGTGTGCAGTTTTGGTCTCCAAATTTGAGGAAGGATATTCTTGCTATTGAGGGCGTGCAGCGTAGGTTTACTAGGTTAATTCCCGGAATGGCGGGACTTTCATATGTTGAAAGACTGGAGCGACTAGGCTTGTATACACTGGAATTTAGAAGGATGAGAGGAGATCTTATCGAAACGTATAAGATTATTAAGGGGTTGGACACGTTAGAGGCAGGAAACATGTTCCCAATGTTGGGGGAGTCCAGAACAAGGGGCCACAGTTTAAGAATAAGGGGTAGGCCATTTAGAACTGAGATAAGGAAAAACTTTTTCAGTCAGAGAGTTGTGAATCTGTGGAATTCTCTGCCTCAGAAGGCAGTGGAGGCCAATTCTCTGAATGCATTCAAGAGAGAGCTGGATAGAGCTCTTAAGGATAGCGGAGTCAGGGGGTATGGGGAGAAGGCAGGAACGGGGTACTGATTGAGAATGATCAGCCATGATCACATTGAATGGCGGTGCTGGCTCGAAGGGCTGAATGGCCTCCTCCTGCACCTATTGTCTATTGACCAGCGATCCCCGCACATTAACACTATCCTACACCCACTAGGGACAATTTTTACATTTACCTACAAACCTGCACGTCTTTGGACAAACCTGTACGTTCTTCAGACTCAGGGGAGAGGGAGACACGGAGATATGTGGAAGGGTAAGGTGTGAAAACGACAGATCAGACCAAAGCAGAGGGTAGCGCAGCGGTAGAGTTGCTGCTTTACAGCGAATGCAGCGCCAGAGACTCAGGTTCGATCCTGACTACGGGTGCTGCACTGTAAGGAGTTTGTACGTTCTCCCCGTGACCTGCGTGGGTTTTCTCCGAGATCTTCGGTTTCCTCCCACACTCCAAAGACGTACAGGTATGTAGGTTAATTGGCTGGGTAAAATGTAAAAATGGTCCCTAGTGGGTGTAGGATAGTGTTAATGTATGGGGATCGCTGGGCGGCACGGACTTGGTGGGCCGAAAAGGCCTGTTTCCGGCTGTATGTGTATGGTATGGTATGGAAACGACACCCATTCCTTCTCTCCAGCGATGCTGCCTGTCCCGCTGAGTTACTCCAGCTGTTTGGGTAACCAGCACCTGTAGTTCCTTCCCACACACGGTCAAAGCAGACGATGATCAAGGACATGTAGAATGATTCTGAGCTAGGAAATGGTTCTCCTGTTCCCCCATTGTTTAGTCCAGCATGAACTGAAGGTTGAACTCCCAGTAGTAATGTCACATCAGCAGATTGATTTAAAAATGCTGCTCCCCATACACAAAGTGGAACATAGAACAGTACAGGGAACAGGCCATTCGGCCCACAATGTCCATGCCAAGTTAGTCCATGTCAATTTTATTTGTATAGACTACTGCAACTCCCTATACACTGGGATCAGCCAATCATCCCTGTCCCGCCTGCAATTGGTCCAGAACGCCGCAGCGAGACTCCTGACGGGTACCCGTAAAAGGGACCACGTCACCCCGATTCTGGCCTCTCTCCACTGGCTCCCAGTACAGTACAGAATTAGCTTAAAGCTCCTCCTATTCACATACAAAGCCCTAAACGGGCTTGCCCCCCCCCCCCCATATCAAAAATCTTCTAACCCACCTCTCTATCTCCAGGTCCCTCAGGTCGGCCGACTTGGGGCTACTCACTATCCCGCGGTCTAGGCTTAAGCTCAGGGGTGACCGCGCTTTTGCGGTTGCAGCTCCTAGACTGTGGAATAGCATCCCTCTCCCCATCAGAACTGCCCCCTCCATCGACTCCTTGAAGTCCAGGCTCAAAACCTATTTCTACTCCCTAGCGTTTGAGGCCCTCTGAGGGGGCGCTGTGAACTGTTTATGTATGTGCTGTTATGTTTGTGTGCCACTGTATGTTCGTTCTTAGTACCTGAACTGATGTACAGCACTTTGGCCAACGTGGGTTGTTTTTAAATAGACCAATCTCCTCCATTTGTATGTGATCCACATCCCTCCATCCCCTGCATGTCCGTGTGCCTAGCTAAAGGCCTCTTGAATGCTACTGTACTACCTGCCTCCACCACCAACCCTGGCATCGAGTTCCAGGCACCCACCATCTTCAAAGCAAAAATAAAACTTGCTCTACACTTTAGCCCTTTCACCTTGAAGCTATGCCCTCTAGCCTTTGAGGTTTCCACTCTGGGGATAAAGGTTGTGACTGTCTACCCGATCTGTGTCTCTCGTAATTTTGTAGACTTCTATCAGGTCTCCATCCAGCCTTCGATGCTCCCCAGAGAAAGCAATCCAAGTTTGTCCAATCTCTCCTTGGTCTGAAGAAAGTGTCCCAGCCTGAATGTAGTCACCTATCCGCGTTCTCCAGAGGTGCTGCCTGAGCCGCTGAGTTACTCCGGCACTTGGTGTTGTTTTGTGTAAACCAGCATCCGCGGTTCATTGTTTCTATGTTCTTCATGTAGCTACCACCCTCCAATCCAGGCAACATTCTGATAAACCTCTTCTCCACCCTTTCGAAATCTTCCACATCCTTCCTGCAATGGGGTGATCGGAACTGCCCACAATACTCTAAATGTGGCATAACCAAAGTCTTACAAAGTTGCAACACGACTTCCTGACTCTTGTACTCAGTGTCGTGACCGGTGAAGACAAGCGAACCACATACCTTCTTCACCACGCTACCTCCAGGGACAAATAAAACTTGACTTGACTTGTGTTGCCCCTTTTAGGGGACGATGGCGCTGTGATCGCTTCGCTCAAAACTTGCGCTCGGTCCGCATTGACCAAACTGATCTCCCGGTGGCCGAGCACTTCAACTCCCCCTCCCATTCCCAGTTAGACCTTTCTGTCATGGGCCTCCTCCAGTGCCATAGTGAGGCCCTCTGGAAATTGGAGGAACAGCACCTCATATTTCGCCTGGGCAGTTTGCAGCCCGGTGGTATGAACATCGACTTCTCCAACTTTAGATAGTTCCTCTGTCCCTCCCTTCCCCCCCCTCCTCCTTCCCAGATCTCCCTCTATCTTCCCGTCTCCTTCCTTTGTCCCGCCCCCCTGACATCAGTCTGAAGAAGGGTCTCGACCCGAAACGTCACCCATTCCTTCTCTCCCGAGATGCTGCCTGACCTGCTGAGTTACTCCAGCATTTTGTGAATAAATACCCTTTTAGGGGACAATTGATTTGGAATCCAAAATCCCTCTGTCCATCGCTGCTTAGTCTAGTTTAGTTTAGTTTAGCGATACAGCGCGGAAACAGGCCCTATCGGCCCACCGGGTCCGCGCCGACCAGCAATCCCCGCACATTAACACTATCCTACACACACTAGGGACAATTTTTACAGTTACCAAGCCAATTAACCTGCAAACCTGCACGTCTTTGGAGCGTGGGAGGAAACCGAAGATCTCGGAGAAAACCCAAGCAGGTCACGGGGAGATCGTACAAACTCCGTACAGGCAGCGCCCGTTGTAGGGATCGAACCCGGGTCTCCGGCGCTGCATTCGCTGTCAGGCAGCAACTCTACCGCTGCGCCACCGTGCCGCACAGCTCTTGCCATTAGCTGTATACCTTCCCCATTGCATTTGACCCCCCCTTGGTGCAACATCTCACACCTGCACGGATTAAACTCCATCTGCCATTTCTCTGCCCATTCCTGCAGCTGATCTACATTCCACTAGATACCTTTCCTGCCTTCCTCACAATCCGCAGCTCCCCCAATATTGGTGTCATTACCAAAAGCACTAACTAACTGCACACGGACACACAATAACAAAGAAGGCCCACCAGCGGCTCTTTTTCCTGAGAAGACTGAGGAAGTTTGGCATGAACGCCAGCATCCTCACAAACTTCTACAGATGCCCCATCGAGAGCCTGCTGACGGGCTGCACGACAGTCTGGTACAGGAACTGTTCTTCCCACAGCCACAAATCACTACAGAGAGTGGTGAAGACGGCACAGCACATCACTGGCAACTGTCTCCCGGCCATTCAGGACATTTTCTACCGGCGGTGCCTGCGGAAGGCACGCAGCATCATCAAGGACCACAGCCACCCAGCACGCAGGCTGTTCTCCTTGTTACCGTCAGGCAGACGATACAGGAGTATGGCTGCGCGTACCACCAGACTTAAGAACAGTTTCTACCATCAGGCCATCAGGCTTCTGAACTCATAAACACATTTCAAATCATAAACATAGCACAAAAAGTAAGGAAATTTGTGTTTGGTAGATTATTTCTTTGTTGTAACAATGCTTCTTGGCAATAAATCTTATACCGTTGGAAAGCCTGTTTATTTCCCTTTTAAATGGTGCCACATTTGTAAGGAACATGCATTTGTGGGATGAGCAGCAGAGCTGAGTATATGGGTTGCGCCCATGAAAAATTTGCCAAATCTTCTCTGCCAATGCCAAACAGCTTATTCTGCTGTTGCTATTGACTCTTGTTTTGAGCTTCTGGTACCCCCAGGTGCAGACAAGAATGGGATGCCATCCCACAACAGTGTGTGACCAGGCTGGTGACCAGCATGAGGAGGAGGTGCCAGGCTGTTGTGGCTGTGTATGGTTCTTCCACACGCTACTGTGGCTCCTGTTTATTAAATGAATAAATTGTTAAATTGCCAATATGTCTTGTTTCTTCAGACTTCAATCATCCAATCCACCAAACAACACCGAACAAGAGTCAATGGCAGAATAAGCTGTTTGGCATTGGCAGAGAAGATTTGGCAGATTTTTCATGGGCGCAACCCATATACTCAGCTCTGCTGCTCATCCCACAAATGCATGTTCCTTACAAATGTGGCACCATTTAAAAGGGAAATAAACAGGCTTTCCAACGGTATAAGATTTATTGCCAAGAAGCATTGTTACAACAAAGAAATAATCTACCAAACACAAATGTCCTTACTTTTTGTGCTATGTTTATATGTTGATTATTTTTAATATTGTCTTTTTACCTTACTAACGTCATTTTTTATTTACTTTTTATTTTTATCTTATTTATCCTTGGAATATTACTGCTGAGGTGATCTAACGTCTTGTCAAATACACTTCATTGTACCGTTGACCCTGAGCCAACCTACACATGACAAATAAAATGTATTATTATTATTATTATTATTAATGCTGAGATGGACACAAATAGCTGGAGTTACTCAGCAGGTCAGACAGCATCTCCTGAGAAAAGGAATAGGTGACGTTTCGGGTCAAGAATCTTCTTCAGACTGAGAGGTCTCGACCCGAAAAGGTCACCTATTCCTTTTCTCCAGAGATGCTGTCTGACCCGCTGAGTTACTCCAGCTTTTTGTGTCTACCTTCCGATTAAACCAGCATCTGCAGTTCCTTCCTACATGTACTAATTAACTCTTCTAGTATAAGAAAATAACTGCAGATGCTGGTACAAATCGATTTATTCACAAAATGCTGGAGTAACTCAGCAGGTCAGGCAGCATCTCGGGAGAGAAGGAATGGGTGACGTTTCAGGTCGAGACCCTTCTTCAGTCTGAAGAAGGGTCTCAACCCGAAACGTCACCCATTCCTTCTCTCCCGAGATGCTGCCTGACCTGCTGAGTTACTCCAGCATTTTGTGAATAAACTAACTCTTCTACATCTATGTCCAAGTAGTTTATATACATCTCCCTTCTTGTTAAGTAATTGCACATAGAAACATAGAAAATAGATGTAGGAGGAGGCCATTCGGCCCATCGAGCCAGCACCGCCATTCATTGTGATCAAGGCTGATCATCCACAATCAGTAACCCATGCCTGCCTTCTCCCCATATCCCTTGATTCCGCTAGCCCCTAGAGCTCTATCTAACATCAACCCAAGGTTAAAAACACTGATCATTGGAACTAGTTAATAGTTAATTATTTTGCAAAGTTACATTGTATAAAGGTAAGGATCAAATTTATATTTGGTTCAAGACTTTAATTCAATTTATTGTTCCATTTACAGAATTCAATAAGGCCATTCTGCCCTGCTGGTTTCATAAGTCCTAGGAGCAGAATTAGGCCATTCGGCCCATCGAGTATACTTTGCCATCCAGGCATGGCTGATCTATCTTTCCTTCTCAATCTTATTCTCCTGCCTTCTCCCCTTTACCCCTGACACCCGCACTAATCAAGAATCTGTCAATCTCCACCATAGTAATATCCATTGACTTGGCCTCCAACAGCCGTCTGTGGCAATGAATTCCACCCTCTCTCAAAAGAAATTCCTCCTCGTCTCCTTTCTAAACGTACGTCCTTTTATTCTGAGGCTGCGCCCTCTGGTCCTTGACTCTCCCACTAGTGGAAACATCCCTCCTACATTCTTCTGACTCCAAACACCTTGGGCTCCGCTGTACATGCACGCTTCCTCCAGCAGATGTCAGTACACGGCAAATAACAATTTGGGGAGTTAAAAAGGACACAAAGTGTTGGAGTAACTTTACCAGTGACGATGGGTGGCACAGCGGTAGAGTTGCTGCCTCACAGCGCCACAGGCCCGGGTTCGATCCTGACCACGGGTGCTTGCCTACGGAGATTGCACGTTCTCCCTGTGACCGCGTGGGTTTTCTCCGGGTGCTCCCACACTCCAGAGACGTGCAGATTTTGTAGGTTAATTTGGCTTTGGTAAAAATTGTAGATTGTCCCTGGTGTGTGTGTGTGTAGGATAGCACTAGTGTACAGGGTGATTGCTGGTCGGCGTGGACTCGATGGACCGAAGGACCTGTTTCCATGCCGTATGTCTGAAGTCTAAAGAGTAACTCAGTGGGTCAGGCAGCATCCGTGGAGAGCATGGTTAGATGACAAAGTGGGTCGGGACCCATCTTCAGACAGGTCGCACGAGGGTTTAGAAAGGTGGAAAAGTGGTGGGAGTGGGACAAAGCCTGCAAGTGATAGGGAGTGCAGCGTAGGTTCACCAGATTAATTCCCGGGCTGGCGGGACTAACATATGATGAAAGAATGGGTCAACTGGGCTTGTATTCACTGGCATTTAGAAGGATGAGAGGGAATCTTATACAAAACATATAACATTCTTAAAGGATTGGACAGGCTAGATGCAGGAAAAATGTTCCCCATGTTGGGGAGTCCAGAACCAGGGGTCACAGTGTTAGAATAAGGGGTTATGCCATTTAGGACTGAGATGAGGAAAAACTTCTTCACCCAGAGAGTTGTGAATCTGTGGAATTCTCTGCCTCAGAAGGCAGTGGAGGCCAATTCACTGGATGTTTTCAAGAGAGAGTTAGATTTAGCTCTTCGGGCTAACAGAATCAAGGGGTACGGGGGGGGGGGGAAAGCAGGAACGGGGCACTGATTTTAGATGATCAGCCATGATCACCATGAATAGCATTGCTGGCTCGAAGGGCCGAATGGCCTCCTCCTGCACCTATTTTCTATGTTTTTTTAATGATAGGTGGATACAGATGAGGAGGGGGGTATTTGGATGGTAGATGGAGAAAAACTAAAGGCAAAAGCTTGACAAAGGAGACTAAAGAAGTCATTAGGGTGTGAGATAAGGGGTTGGAACCCTTCTTCATCCTAGTCTATCTCTGCCTCACTCACAGCTAACCTCAGACTATGCTGTCAAATGTACACACAAGGAACTGCAGACACTGCTTTATGAAAAAAGGTACAGCTTCTGTTTAGTTTTATTGTTACATATACCGAGCGAGGTACAGTGAAAAGCTCATATTTCGCTTGGGTAGTTTACACCCCAGCGGTATGAACATTAGCTTCTCTAACTTCAGGTAGCCCCTGCTTCCCCTCCCCCTTTCCCAGTTCTCCCACTGGTCTTCCTGTCTCCGACTACATTCTATCTTTGTCCCACTCCCCTCCCCTGACATCAGTCTGAAGAAGGGTCTCGACCCGAAACGTCAACCCATTCCTTCTCTCCCGAGATGCTGCCTGGCCCGCTGAGTTCCTCCAGCATTTTGTGTCTACCTTTGATTTAAACCAGCATCTGCAGTTTTCTTTCTTACAGTGAAAAGCTTTTGTTGCGTGCTAACCAGACAGCAGAAGGACAATGCATGATTACAATCAATGCATAGACAGTCCATTGATACATGATAAGGGAATAACGTTCAGTGCAAAGTAAAGTCAGCAAAGTCTGATCAAGGATAGCCCATGGGTCATCAAGGAGGTAGATTGTAGTTCAGCTATACATACACAGCTGCACATACAAAGTCTGGAATAACTCAGTAGGTCAGAGAGCATCTCTGGAGAACATGGATAGGTGACATTTCGGGTTGGGACCCTTGTTCAGACTTAAAATCTGAAGAAAGATTACGACCCGAAATGTCACCTAACCACAAAAGATAGACATAAATTACTGGAGTCAATCAGCAGGTCAGGCAGCATCTCTGGAGAGAAGGAATGGGTGACGTTTTGGGTCGAGATCTTTCTTCAGTCTGAATGGCGATGCTGGGCCGAATGGCCTAATCCTGCATCTATTTTTTTCTGTAGGAAAAAAACTGCAGATGCTGTTCTAAATCGAAGGTAGACACAAAATGCTGGAGTAACTCAGCGGGTCAGGCAGCATCTCGGGAGAGAAGGAATGGGTGAGGTTTTGGGTTTAGAAACATCAACATTCGGGTCTCGACCCGAAACGTCACCCGTTCCTTCTCTCCCGAGATGCTGCCTGACCCGCTGAGTTACTCCAGCGTTTTGTGTCTAGCCCCAAGCTAACTGCAGTCAGGCTGGATAGTCTCCCTGGCCTGGATAGGGTGTCTCGGGGGGTGATCTGATTTAGACGTGCGTCTGTCCCCAGCGGTCACTGTTTTATTGTTCTCGTTAAAGGGCCCTCCGGGATCGCAACCCACGCCACACAGCCAGACCCCTCGACACAACCCCAACAACCCCATCATGGGACCCCATGGTCAGGTGAGTGTGAGTCAGGTACGGTGGCGGCTGGGGACAGTGTGCGGCGGGAGCTTCAACAGGGCAGGGCAGCGGTAGAGTCGCTGCCTCACTGCCCCAGTGACCCGGGTTCCATCCCGACTACGGGCGCCGTCTGTACGGAGTTTGTACGTTCTCCCCGTGACCTGCGTGGGTTTTCTCCGAGATCTTCGGTTTCCTCCCACACTCCAAAGACGTACAGGTTTGGTTTGTAGATTGCAGGCGCTCCTCAACTTACGTTCCGAGAAACCCATCGGAAACCGAAAACATTGTAGGTCGAAGATGCATTGAATACGCGCGCGATCGCGTGGCCCAAAGCGAGCGGCAGCTCGATACGGGTCGCTGCCGTTTGCGCCATCGCAAAGCCGGAATATTGTAAGTCGAAGCATCGTAAATCGGGGAGCATGTGTAATTGGCTTGGGTAAAAAATTGTGAGTTCAATGATTCAATGGCACTTCATTGCCACATTTCCCTAGGTACAATGGGATCCTTTGTTTCTGCGTACAATAGGTACACAGAGAACACAAAGATACCCCTCGTATCTGGCACAGGCAAAGTTACATTTACAAGTTACAAAAGTTACAAGTCACAAACGTTACAAGTTGCAAAAGTAATTGTTGGTTCCCAGTGTGCAGGATTGTGCACGTGTGATCGCTGGTCGGCGTGGTCTCGGCGAACCCAAACGGCCTGTTTCTGTGCCGTTTCCCTCAAGTCTGAAGTTTAAATCTGTTCAGTGCGTGGGCTGCTTGCTCTGTGATGGGGTGATGTAGAGGGAGGTTCACTTCACTCTGTGCCTCACCCACCCTGTTCCCTGTCCTCAACACAACGTTCCATGGGACAGACAGCGTGGAGCAAAAACTTCCCTCGATTGGGCGGCACGGTGGCGCAGCGGCCTCACAGCACCGGAGACCCGGGTTCCATCCTGGCCTCGGGTGCTGCCTTTGTGGAGTTTGCATGTTCTCTCTGCGACCGCATCCCAAAGACGTGCAGGTTTGTACGTCAATTGGCCCTCTGTAAGCGGTATAACTTGGAACTAGCGTGGAGGAGTGTATCGCTGGTCGGCGTGGACTCAATGGGCCGAAGGGCCAGTTTCCATGCTGTATCTCTGAACTAAACTAAAGTGTCCCTGCCCTGGAAATGTTAGATGGGACAGTGTATGATCCATTGTATAGTCAGGGAAATGCTCAGGGAATACAGTGAGTTCTCTGCAGGTTTACTCTAGCTTTGGTTGAGTGATACAGCATGTAAACAGGCCCTTCAGCCCACCGAGTCCATGCTGACCATCCAATCACCCGTTCACACCAGTTCTGTTATCGCACTTTCTCATTGGCTTCTTACGCAACAAGGTACAATTTACAGAGGGGCGGTTAACCTGCAAAGCCGTGTGTATTTGGGATGTGGGAGCGCCCGGTGGAAACTCACGTGGTCACAGGGAAGAACGTGCAAACTCCACGCAGACAGCAGCTGGGGTCATGAATGATCCCGAGTTTAGTTTAAGAAAATAACTGCAGATGCTGGTACAGATCGAAGGTATTTATTTCACAAAATGCTGGAGTAACTCAGCAGGTCAGGCAGCATCTCAGGAGAGAAGGAATGGGTGACGTTTCGGGTCAGTCTGAAGAAGGGCCTCGACCCGAAACGTCACCCATTTCTTCTCTCCAGAGATGCTGCCTGACCTGCTGAGTTACTCCCGAGTTTAGTTTAGTTCAATTTAGGGACACAACGTGGAAACAGGCCCTTCGGTCCACCCTGTCCATGCCGACCAGCGATTCCTGCCTACTAATACTATCATACACATATTAGGGACTACTTACAATTATGCCACGCCAATTAACCTACAAACCCGTACGTCTTTGGAGTGTGGGAGGAAACCGGAGATCCCGGAGAAAACCCACGCAGGTCACGGGGAGAACGTGCAAACTCCGTAAAGACAGCAGCACCCGTAGACGGGATCAAAGCCGGGTTTCTGGCATGGTAAGGCAGCGACTCTACCGTTGCGCCACCGTGCGGCCCTCTCTGGCGCTGTGAGACAGCGGTTCTACCCGCTGCACTGTATCGCCACCGTCTCTCCCAGGTGGCTGTTGCGGGCGATTTTGAAGATGCTGGGAGTAACGATGAATTCCCGGGATGTGTGGAGCGGCTGGGAATCTTTCCGTCAGTCCGTGACAGGCTTGGTCTTTCTCTCCCGACAGTCCTTCATGTCTCCGCGCTACCCCGGAGGGCCACGGAACTCCATCCGAATAACAGCGCAGGTGAGTGTCACCGGATCGAAGGCCCGAGCCGTGGAGCGGAGGCTGGGACCACCCGTGCAAGGAAATGCCCGTCCACATCGAGAGCTCCTTGTGGGGGTCATAGGTTCTGGGAGCAGAATGAGGCCATTCGGCCCATCTAGTCTACTCCGCCATTCAATCATGGCTGATTCATCTCTCAACCCCATTCTCCTGCCTTCCCCCCGTAACCCCTGACACCCGCACTCCTCAAGAACCTATCTATCTCTGTCTTATAAATATTGATTGGCGGCCTCCACAGCCTTCTGTGGCCAAGAATTCCACAGATTCAATAGACAATAGACGCAGGAGGAGGCCATTCGGCCCTTCGAGCCAGCACCGCCATTCAATGTGATCATGGCTGATCATTCTCAATCAGTACCCCGTTCCTGCCTTCTCCCCATACCCCCTGACTCCGCTATCCTTAAGAGCTCTATCTCGCTCTCTCTCTTGAATGCATTCAGAGAATTGGCCTCCACTGCCTTCTGAGGCCGAGAATTCCACAGATTCACAACTCTCTGACCGCCCTCTAAAGAAATTCCTCCTCATCTCCTTTCTATATGTACGTCCTTTTATACCGAGGCTGTGGCCTCTGGTCATAGACTCTCCCATTAGGGGAAACATCCTCTCCACGTCCACTCTATGCAGGCCTTTCACTATTCGGTAAGTTTCAATGAGGTCCCCCCCCTCATCTGTCTAAACTCCGATGCGCACAGGCCCAGTGCCGTCAAACACTCGTGACATGTTGACCACTGAGGTGGTCACTGAGAGCCCACAGGGGGGGGGTTGGGGGGGAGCCCGGGACTGTCTCAGCGGAGGGTGGATAGGTGGGTGGAGGGTGTGGGAATCCTGCACTGCTAACACTTCCTTTCTTTCTGCTATGTCCTTGCAGCCTCCCATCGGAGTGCCAGGGTCTCAGCCACTGTTACCAAGCGCCATGGACCCCGTGAGGCAACAAGGTGGGTGACTGAGTCGCCGATGTCATGGGTTAGGCTCAAGGGGGCAAAACCACAGCCATCTCAGCCACAGGTAGACACAAAATGCTGGAGTAACTCAGCGGGTCTGGTCTGGTGAAAAGGAATAGGTGACGTTTCGGGTCGGGGCCCTTCTTCACACACGACTGGGGTTGCCAACTGTCCCGTATTAGCCGGGACATCCAGTATTTTGGGCTACATTGGTTTGTCTCGTATGGGACCGCCCTTGTCCCATATTAGGTCCCAGGGGTCCACTACCAGTAGAAAAAAAAAGCTCAGTATCTACATCAGGAAATAACCAACAAGAATGCTTACAAAAAAAGATGGAAAGCATACAAATACAATCCTTCCTTCTCTGAAGAGCTTTGGGCTCTGTTACACAATTGCATTTACAAATGAATTTCCATAACGACACTGGCCATTTAAAAACATCTTTGGATGTTTGAAAAAAAACTGATTCCAAACAAAAGTGGGGAAGGAATTGGTCTTCAGTTTCTTTGATCTCTTTGCTGTAGGCCCGGACAGTGTAGGCTAACGGAGTGTGTTCGGGGAGCGGGGCTGAGTGTGTTTGCCTAATGGAGGTTGCATAGCAACCCGCCTCCCGGCCCGGGCGGCCGCCGTTGGTGGAGCGGGAGCACGTGGCCGCTGGCTGGGTGAGGTTACGTGGGGCGCAGGGCGGTGACATCGCCCTTTGTCCCTTATTTGGGAGTGAGACAGTTGGCAACCCTAGTCACGACCGTGTCTCATCTGTGACCTTACGCTACCGACGTTGGAGGCCCTGACAGAGACACATGTCAAGTCCCTCCCCACTGCCACCTCCACCCGACTGTTCACCCCGGCACCATTCCTCACACCTCCACCAATTCCCATGAACGGGTTGATCCTTTCCCCAGACCTGTCCCCTCTCCACCCCTCTCTCACCAAAGGCATTCCTCTCTCCGACACCACAGATACTGGAAAGGTTCGAATTAGCCCAGATTACTGTGGACTTCAGTATTAATAGTGAGGATGTCCATCTTGGACAAAGAGACAACATTCCAATGATATTTTATTGTCCCATGTACCCAGGCACAGTTTAGTTTAGTTTAAAGATACAGCGCGGAATCAGGCCCTTCGGCCCATCGAGTCCGCACCGACCAGTGATTAGGTGGTTAGGTGTTAGTAGGTTAGGTGGCTATGATGTTGGGTAGGTTAGGTGGCTATCTATGATGTTGGGTAGGTTAGGTGGCTGTGATGTTCGGTACGTTCGATGGCTATGAGGTTAGGTGGCTGTGATTTTCGGTACGTTCGATGGCTATGATGTTGGGTAGGTTAGGTGTATTAAATGCATTTCCGACTTACGATGGGTTTACCGGAACGTGACCCCATCGTAAGTCGAGGAGCATTGGGTCTTGGGGATTGAGAGGGCGTCTCTGACGATGTTTTGCGTTTGTGCCTGTTGCAGGGAACCCGGGCATGGCCGGTCCGATGCAGAGAATGAGTGCTCCTCGAGGACTATCGGGGATGGGACCTCAGGTACTGGAGTCTCCACGTGTACGACCGACCTACCATGCATCTGACTGGGAGAGCTCACAAACCACACACGCACACAGCAGTGGAGGCTGGCATTGAACCCGGACTGCTGGAGCTCCACCCTGCCCCCTCGTCTATTCATGACGTTTAGTTTAGAGGAAGTAGGTCTCAGGTGAAGGGGAAAAGATTTAGAAACATAGAAAATAGGTGCAGGAGTAGGCCGTTCGGCCCTTCGAGCCAGCACCGCCATTCAATATGATCACGGCTGATCATTCTCAATCAGTACCCCGTTCCTGCTTTTTCCCCATATCCCTTGATTCCCTGAGCCCTAAGAGCTAAATCTAATTCTCTCTTGAAAACATCCAGTGAATCAGCCTCCACTGCCTTCTGTGGCAGAGAATTCCACAGATTCACAACTCTCTGGGAGAAAACGTTTTTCCTCATCTCAGTCCTAAATGGCCTCCCCTTTATTCTTAAACTGTGACCCCTGGTTCTGGACTCCCCCAACATTGGGACTATTTTCCCTGCATCGAGCCTGTCCAATCCCTTCAGAGTTTTACATGTTTCTAAAATAACATTCCCTCTCACCCTTCTAAATTCCATTGAATATAAGCCCAGTCGACCCATTCTTTCATCATAAGAGGGTCAAATTTAGTAGGAATCTGAGGGGTAACTTTTATACACAAGGGCGGTGGGTATGTGCAGC
The DNA here is from genome assembly GCF_053455715.1 of Rhinoraja longicauda. NCBI lineage: Eukaryota > Metazoa > Chordata > Chondrichthyes > Rajiformes > Arhynchobatidae > Rhinoraja > Rhinoraja longicauda. Next base: position 26,481,411 of record NC_135980.1, on the reverse strand, counting down.
GAGCTGCCGGAAGAGGTAGTTGAGGCAGGGACTATCACAACATTGAGACAGGTACATGGATAGGACAGGCTTAGAGGGATATGGGCTAAACGAAGGCAGGTGGGACTAGTATAGATGGGACGTGTTGGTCAGTGTGGGCAGGTTTCCACCCTGTGAGACTCTCTATGACTTTATTCAGCACGGAAACAGGCCCTTCGGCCCCGATGAGTTCTCGCCAACCATCAATCGCCCGTTCACACTAATTCTATGTTATCCCACTTTCCCATCCACTCCCTACACACTGGGGGCAATTTGGGATGTGGGAGAACATGGAGGAAACCCAGGGAGGACGTGCAAACTCCACAACAGACAGCGCCCGATGTCGGGATCGAACCAGGGTGTCTGGCACTGCGAGGCAGCGGTTCGACCCGCTGCGCCACCGTGCCGCCCCGTTGCTAGGTTTGGTTCTTTCGCATTGTTTTCTGACTCCTGCCTCTTTCATCTCTTTCTTTTTCAGAACTACGGAGGTGCAATGCGACCCCCACCCAACTCTATAGGGGGCCCTGGAATGCCCGGATTAAATCTGTAAGATTTCCTCATGGATTACGGTTGCTGGATTGTGTCGTCACTGAGTCCCAGTCATTGTCAGTGTGTTACATAGATACATAGATACATTGAAAATAGGTGCAGGAGGAGGCCATTTGGCCCATCGAGCCAGCACCGCCATTCATTGCCACTCCACTGGCTCCCCATCCCCCAGAGAATCCAGTACAAAATCCTCCTCATAACCTACAAAGCCCTCCATAACCTGGCCCCATCCTACCTGACCGACCTCCTCCACAGGCACACTCCCACCTGCACCCTCCGCTCTGCTGCTGCCAATCTCCTATCACCCCACATCCGGACCAAACTCAGATCCTGGGGGGACAGGGCTTTCTCCATCGCTGCTCCCACCCTATGGAACTCACTACCCCAAACCGTCAGAGACTCCTCCTCACTCACCACATTCAAAACATCACTGAAGTCTCACCTGTTCAGTACTGCCTTCAACCACTGAAGGTCACCTCACCTTCTGTGTCCTTTCTCTGTTCGTTTACTTATTTATCTATTTATTCACTTCCCTATGTTCTCTAAATCCCTGTAAAGCGTCTTTGAGTATATGAAAAGCGCTATATAAATGTAATGCATTATTATTATTATTATTATTGTGATCATGGCTGATCATCCACAATCAGTAACCCGTGCCTGCCTTCTCCCCATATCCCTTAATCCCGCTAGCCCCTGGAGCTTTATCTAACTCTCTTTTAAATTCACCCAGTGAATCGGCCTCCACTGCCTTCTGTGGCTGAGAATTCTTCAAATTCACAACTCTCTGGGTGAAAAAGTTTTTTCTCACCTCAGTTTTAAATGGCCTCCCCTTTATTCTTAGACTGTGTGTGGCCCCTGGTTCTGGACTCCCCCAACACTGGGAAACATTTTTCCTGCATCTAGCTTGTCCAGTCCTTTCATAATTTTATACTGTTGATACATTGTTGGCAAGTGCTGGGAATGTCTCAAGGATGAAGGGAGGACGGGACAGTGTGACCATCAACATTATCTCTCGGGGACCGTATGTCTGCACCAAACATTTGACCGCACCATCTTATGTTCTTGCACGTCTTCCATTGCCCTGTAAACATTTCCCCCTCAGGTCTTCAGAGGGTTTGCTAACTGTCCCACATTAGCCGGGACATCCCGTATTTTGGAGCTAAGTTAGTTTGTCCCGTACGGGACCGCCCTTGTCCCATATTAATAGGGTCGCCAACTTCCTCACTCCCAAACACGGGACAAAGGGGGACTTCACTGCCCCCCCCCGCGCCCCACGTGACCTCACCCAGCCAGTGGCCACAAGCTCCCGCTCCAACAATGGCGGCCGCCCACAGAGCAAAATATGTGATCTAGATTATGTTGGTGAGCAAACCTTTGTTGCAGGCTCCCACTGACAGATCCCCGTCCCCAAATAGACAATAGGTGCAGGAGGAGGCCATTCGGCCCTTCGAGCCAGCACCGCCGTTCAATGTGATCATGACTGATCATTCTCAATCAGTACCCCGTTCCTGCCTTCTCCCCATACCCCCTGACTCCGCTATCCTTAAGAGCTCTATCTAGCTCTCTCTTGAATGTATTCAGAGAATTGGCCTCCACTGCCTTCTGAGGCAGAGAATTCCACAGATTCACAACTCTCTGACTGAAAAAGTTTTTCGTCATCTCAGTTCTAAATGGCCTACCCCTTATTCTTAAACTGTGGCCCCTTGTTCTGAACTCCCCCAACATTGGGAACATGTTTCCTGCCTCTAACGTGTCCAACACCTTAATAATCTTATACGTTTCGATAAGATCCCCTCTCATCCTTCTAAATTCCAGTGTATACAAGCCTAGTCGCTCCAGTCTTTCAACATATGACAGTCCCGCCATTCCGGGAATTAACCTAGTAATATGACAGTCCCGCCATTCCGGGAATTAACCTAGTAATATGACAGTCCCGCCATTCTGGGAATTAACCTAGTTAGTACAAATACAGTTACTCTAGCATTTTGAGCCCATCTCCCAGTGTAAACTAGTGTGTACAGTTCCTTCCTACATGTCTCCAAGGACAGGTGTGGGCAGCCAAGGCAGCCTCCCAGCCAGTCAGAGTACACACCTTGGTGGGTGCTGCCAGTTACCAGGGTGGTTTACCTGTCTGAATGAGTGCCGGGGTAGTCGGCCTGCTGTATATTATTTGTAACGCAGACGTGTGCTTTGGTTACAGGGGTCCGGGCGGTGGGAGATCATGGCCCAATCCACCTAGTGCTAATTCGGTAAGTAACCTGTGACCAGGGTGTATCGGATGGAATACAGCGGCAAATCCAAATAACACTCCACATCAATGCATGTCTGCTTCGCCAACCCCTTCACACTCTGCCTCTTCCAATAGTTTCACATCGTCATAGAGTAATACAGCGCGGAAACAGGCCCTTCGGCCCAACCTGCCCACACCGGCCAACATGCCCCATCTACACTAGTCCCAGCTGCCTGCATATGGCCCGTACCCCTCCAAACCTGTCCCACGCATGTACCTGTCCAATTGCTTCTTAACGTTGTGATAGTCCCAGCTTCGACTACCTCCTCCGGCAGCTCGATCCACACACCCACCACCCTGTGCGTGAAAACGTTATGCCTCAGATTCCTATTAAATCTTTCCCCCTTCACCTTAAATCCACGCCCTCTGGTTTCTTGATTCCCCTGCCCTGGGCAAGGGACTCTGTGTCCACCTGGGTACACCAGTTTAGTTTGGAGAGGCACTGCGGAAACAGGCCCATCGGCCCACCGAGTCCATGCCGACCAGTGATCACACTCACCCGCACACGGACACACTGGGGACAATTCACCATTTTTACTGAAGCCAATTAACCTGCAAACCTGTACGTCCTTGGAGTGCGGGAGGAAACCGGAGCACCCGGGAGAAAACGCACGCGGTCACGGGGAGAACGTACAAACTCCGTACAGGCAGCACCCGTGGTAAGGATCGAACCAGGGTCTCCGGCGCTGTAAGGCAGCAGCTCTACCGCTGTGCCACCGTGCCGCCCTTCCTGTTGGTTGATTCTTTTACGATAGGGCAAGAGTTCATTCTAAAATTAACAATGAAAAACATTGGCAATTGGGCGTTGTGTCTGGGGCTCTGAGAAAGATCAGAGAGTGTGATAAATGACATTGCACGCTCCACACGGACACCACAAAGTGAAGCGTTTGTGTTTGGGGATGACGTCAGGATCAGGATCAGTTCAGGCCGCACGATGGCGCAGCGGTAGAGTTGCCGCCTTACAGCGAATGTAGCGCCGGAGACCCGGGTTCCATCCTGACTATGGGTGCTGTCTGTGTGGAGTTTGTATGTTCTCCCCGTGACCTGCGTGGGTTTTCTCCGAGATCTTCGGTTTCCTCCCACAAAGACGTACAGGTTTGTAGTTTAATTGGCTTGGTAAATGTAAAAATTGTCCCCAGTGGGTATGGGATAGTGTTAATGTGCGGGGATCGCTGGTCGGCGCGGACCCGGTGGGCCGAAAGGGCCTGTTTCCGCGCCGTATCTCTAAACTAAACTAAACTAAAATCACCCATGATCTTATTGAATGGCGGGGCTTCCTGTGGGGGGAATATGACCTGTTCCTAGGTTGTCTTGGGTTATATCTTCAATTCAGCAGGGATAACAGTGGCTATAATATATAATGTTATATCATGAAGGCTCCATTAATAAACAAAGGAGAACCCCTTGGTGGGGGAACTGCCGGGAGGGAGGTGGAAGGGGGGGTGAAGGCAGGAGAATGGGGTTAGGAGGAAGAGATAGATCAGCCATGACTGAATGGCAGAGTAGGCTTGATGGGCCGAATGGCCTAATTCTGCTCCTATCGCTTATGACCTTATGAGATCAAAAGGGGACCCGGCGCGGGACACTTTGTAACTTTGTCGGCGCCCTTCGTGTGGCGACCCTTTGCATACCTTGGGTGGACAAAACAACGAAATCTCACTGTGGCTTGTCACATGTGACAATAAAGTATTCTTTCATTCATTCGGGTTCATTGCTAATGGTTTGCCTCTCTCCTTGTCTCAGATACCATACTCCTCCTCGTCGCCAGGCAGTTACGTGGTGAGTCTGTTGTCATCAGTCACTCCATGATGGAACCCTGTCGTGCGACCTGGGCAAAGGTCCAGCCCTCTCCCACCTCCGCACCCTCCCATCCCATCCCATCCCACACCATCCCATCCCATCCACACCCTCCCATCCAATCCACACCCTCCCATCCCACACCATCCCATCCCACGCCATCCCATCCCACGCCATCCCATCCCACACTATCCCACACCATCCCATCCCACACCCTCCCATCCCATCCCACACCATCCCATCCCACACCATCCCATCCCACACCAGCCCATCCCACACCATCCCATCCCATCCCAGCCCATCCCACCCCACACCATCCCACACCATCCCATCCCACACCATCCCATCCCACACCATCCCATCCCATCCACACCCTCCCATCCAATCCACACCCTCCCATCCCATCCACACCCTCCCATCCCACACCATCCCATCCCACGCCATCCCATCCCACGCCATCCCATCCCACACTATCCCACACCATCCCATCCCACACCCTCCCATCCCATCCCACACCATCCCATTCCATCCCATCCCATCCCACACCAGCCCATCCCACACCATCCCGTCCCATCCCAGCCCATCCCACCCCACACCATCCCATCCCACACCATCCCACTCCATCCTACACCATCCCATCCCACACCATCCCACTCCATCCCACACCATCCCATCCCATCCCACACCATCCCATCCCACACCATCCCATCCCATCCCACACCATCCCATCCCATCCCATCAAACACCATCCCACACCATCCCAACCCATCCCATCCCACACCATCCCATCCCACCTCTGCCCTTCATCACCCCCTCTCTGCCCTCCCTGCACCCCACACACACAAAGCTCCTCTCCCTCCACAACTTCATCTCCCCACTTGCACCTCTCTCCTATCAGAAGCCCCCCTTCCCTTCTGCGCCCTTCCCCTGCCCCAACTCCCCGATCCTGCACTATATCCGTCCCTGCTGTCCGTTGCTACACCCGATATTCCTCCCCTCCTTGCACCCGTCCTCTCCTCTCACTTCTACCCCCGTGCGCTCTTTTCCCTCTCTCCCTCTGCCTCTCTCCACCGTTCTCCCTGTGTACAAGCCTCCCCTCTGCGCACACAATGCCCACCCCCCTTCCTGCCCAAACCCTACCCCGACACTCCTTGCGCACTCTCCTCTCTGTGTACCCGTACCCTGTAGACCCCCTCCCCAGCTGGGAACCCCCTCGGCATGGTTATCCTCACCGAGCCCCTCCCCGACCATTTTATTCCCACCCTCACCATTCCTGGGCCTCTGGTACTCCTGATTCCCCTCCCACCTCCACAATCCTCTGTCGTCTTCAGCGGTACAGATACAGTGTGGAAACCCTCCCCCCCCCTCTGGCCAACGGGGTCCGTGCCGACCAGCGATCACCCCGTACACTAACACTTACCCTACACACCAGGGACAATTATTACAACTTACCAAAGCTGACTAATCTACAAACCTGCACGTCTTTGGAGCGTGAGAGGAAACTGGAGCACCCATGGAGCGGTTACAGGAAGAGCGTACAAACTCCGTACAGACAGCACCCGTAGTCAGGATCAAACCCGGGTCTGTGGCGCTGTGAGGCAGCAACTCTACCGCTGTGCCACCCTGAGTCGCTCTAGCCTCTACTCTCTGCTCATTTGCACCCTCACTCCCTCACTCCCGACCCTGCCCTCTCCTTGTCCCCCGGCCCCAGAAGACTGGGATCCCTTCACCGCACCCCCCCCCCCCCTCCCCTTCCCTCCTGCTTCCATCCTTGTGTTGATCTGTTTTCCCCATGTGATCTCTCTCAGGGCCCACCAGGCAGCGGTCCGCCCGGAACGCCGATCATTCCCAGCCCCGGAGGTAACGTCACTTCCCTCTATTTTTGTTCCTTGGAAACAATGGGAAAAGGGAATGATTAGATGATAATCTGCGGTGTTGGACGTTAGATTAGTTGGTGCATTATAACTGGGCAGACAGGTCATTTAGGTCGAGGTTTAGGTTTAGAAATACAGCGCGGAAACAGGCCCTTCGGCCCACCGAGTCCGCGCCGACCAGCGATCCCCGCACACTAACGCTATCCTACACACACTAGGGACAATTTTTTTTAAACATTTACCAAGCCAATTAACCTACAATACCTGTACGCCTTTGGACTGTGGGAGGAAACCGAAGATTTCGGAGAAAACCCACGCAGGTCACGGGGAGAACGTACAAACTCCGTACAGACGGCACCCGTAGTCGGGATCGAACCCGGGTCTCCGGTGCTACATTCGCTGTAAGGCAGCAACTCTACCGCTGCGCCACCGTGACCGCCCAGGTCATTGAACATTAGAACATGGAAGCAGGCCCTTTGGCCCAACTCGTCCATGCTAACCAAGATGCTAGTCTATGCTAGACATGAGGAACTGCAGATGATGGTTTACAAACAAAGGACACAAAGTGCTGGAGTAACTCAATGGGTCAGGCAGCATCTCTGCAGGATATGGATAATCGGTTTAGTTTATTGTCACGTGTACTGAGGTACAGTGAAAAGCTTTTTTGTTGCGTGCTATCCAGTTAGCGGAAAGACAGTACATGATTACAATCAAGCCGTCCACAGTGTACAGATACAGGATGAAGGGAATAACGTTTCGTTCATAATAAAGTCAGTAAAGTCCAATTAAAGATAGTCCGAGGGTCTCTGATGAGGTAGATGGTAGGTCAGGACTGCTCTCTAGTTGATGATACGATGGTTCAGTTGCCTGATAACAGCCGGGAAGAAACTGTCCCTGAATCTGGAGGTGTGCGTTCTCACACCTCTGTACCTCTTGCCTGATGGGAGAGGGGAGAAGAGGGAGTGGCCGGGGGTGAGACTGGTCCTTGATTCTGCCGCTGGCCTTGCCGAGGCAGCGTGAGGTGCAGGTCAGGCCCAGCAACGCGGACCATTCTAACAGCTTTGTGCAGATGGTAGTTTGAAACTCCAGTGACCTCCAAACCTTGTCCTTTGCTGTTTTCTAATAGATTCCACCAATTCCAGTGAGAACATGTATACAATGATGATCCCCATTGGATCCGGAGCAAACCGACCTGGTGTAAGTGTGAGCGAGCTGGGCGTCTGGGGCAATTTGTCAGTGACTCTGATCTGGGTCCCTGGTCTGTGCTGATACTGGCCTTGGTTTATCAGGCTTGGGTTTGTAGAAACAATCGGAGTATCAGACAATAGTCAATAGGTGCAGGAGGAGGCCATTTGGCCCTTCGAGCCAGCACCGCATTCAATGTGATCATGGCTGATCATTCTCAATCAGTACCCCGTTCCTGCCTTCTCCCCATAACCCCTGACTCCGCTATCCTTAAGAGCTCTATCTAGCTCTCTCTTGAATTCAGAGAATTGGCCTCCACTGCCTTCTGAGGCAGAGAATTCCACAGATTCACAACTCTCTGACTGAAAAAGTTTTTCCTCATCTCAGTTCTAAATGGCCTAACCCTTATTCTTAAACTGTGGCCCCTTGCTCTGGACTCCCCCAACATTGGGAACATGTTTCCTGCCTCTAACGTGTCCAACCCCTTAATAATCTTATACATTTCGATAAGATCTCCTCTCATCCTTCTAAATTCCAGTGTATACAAGCCTAGCCGCTCCAGTCTTTCAACATATGACAGTCCCGCCATTCCGGGAATTAACCTAGTAAACCTACGCTGCACGCCCCCAATAGCAAGAATATCCTTCCTCAAATTTGAAGACCAAAACTGCACACAGTACTCCAGGTGCGGTCTCACTAGGGCCCTGTACAACTGCAGAAGGACATCTTTTGTGGAAGCATTATAACACGGAAACAAGCCCTCAGGCCCAACTGACCGGCGGGGGTTTCAAAAGTCGGGAGCCTCGATCGCCTCGAGGCAGCAGTTTGACTGCCTGACCGCGGGAGGAGAATAGGGGAGGAGATAAGACTTTTCGTTGCCTTCCATCACAGTGAGGGTGTGCCTGGAGGATTCACTGTGATGGTTGTCTGTGTTAAACTGTAATTGTGTGTCTTGTGCTCTTTATTGTTTATTGTTTATGACTGCATGGTAACGACAAGTTCATTCAAATCTATTTTTGAATGGCAATAAAAGCAATTTGAATTTGATCACATTGAATGGCGGTGCTGGCTCGATGGGCCGAATGGCCTACTCCTGCACCTATGGTCTATTGGCCCATGCCAACCATGATAAGTTCATAAACTCACGTGATAGGAGCAGAATTAGGCCATTCGGCCCATCGAGTCTACCCCGCCATTCAATCATGGCTGATCATGGCTGATCTATCTTTCCCTCTCAACCCCATTCTCCTGCCTTCGCCCCGTAATCCCCGACCCCCCATACTAATCAAGAAAGACACAACCCCCATCCAAGCTAGACACAAGGAACTGCAGATGCAAGGTTTATCAACAAAAAAAAGACTCCAAAGTGCTGGAGCCGCTAGGTTACTCCAGCACTTTGTGTCTTTTTCAGGATTGGGTTTGTCTGTTGTGGGAGTAAACTGGAGCACCTGGAGAAAACCCACGCGGGTCATGGGGGAAAATGGACAAACTCCGTACAGACAGCACCTGCTCTTTGAAACCTTACTCACACTGCTCTTTGGAAGCTTAGCGCAGGTTGGGTGCTGCTTTAACATGAGATCCGTCCAACAGCTCAGTACTCCTGGCACCAGTGTCAGCATCGGGCTTCACACCTTCGACGTAGGGGGGGTGAATGCATCCCACCACTGCGGCCCCCTGATCCTTGTGTGTGTTCCGCTGCAGTGTGTGAGACTATAGAAACATAGAAAATAGGTGCAGGAGGAGGCCATTTGGCCCTTCGAGCCAGCACCGCCATTCACTGTGATCATGGCTGATCATCCACAATCAGTAACCCGTGCCTGCCTTCTCCCCATATCCCTTGATTCCGCTAGCCCCTGCTCCATCTAACTCTCTTATAAATTCATCCAGTGAATTGACCTCCACTGCCCTCTGTGGCAGAGAATTCCACAAATCCACAATTCTCTGGGTGGGAAAAAGTTTCTTCTCACCTCAGTTTTAAATGGCCTCCCCTTTATTCTTAGACTGTGTGGTCCCCTGGTTCTGGACTGCCCCCCAAACATTGGGAACATTTTTCCTGCATCTAGCTTGTCCAGTCCTTTCATGAGGCAGCAGGTCAACCATCGCTTGCTTATTTCTTTTTCAGTTCCCGATGGGGCCGGGAGCTGAGGGGCCGCTCGGTGGAATGGCAGGCATGGAGCCCCACCACATGAATGGATCATTAGGTAATGCATCAGTAACCTAAACGTCTACCTGCGGTAATACAAGGCGACGGGCCTGGTACAGAACCCATCTGGATTCAGGCCCAGAACACGTTTAGTTCAGAGATACAGCATGGAAACAGGCTCTTCGGCCCACCGAGTCCGTACCAAACAGCGATTTTGCACTATCTTACATATGGGAGACAATTTACAATTTTTACCAAGCCAGTTAACCTACAAACCTGCGCGTCTTTGGAGTGTGGGAGGAAACCGGAGCACCCGGAGAAACCCCACGCAGGTCACGGGGAGAACGTACAAAGTCTGCCCGTGGTCAGGATCGAACCCGGGTGTCTGGCGCTGTAAGGCAGCAACTCTACCGCTGCGCCACCGTGCCGCCCACAGTAGAAGTGATTGGGCCTGGAGTTAAAGTAATCCAGGCAAGCTTGGAGTAGCACAAAATAATATAGACGTGGTCCTGGAATAACACAAACTAACATCACAGAGTAATATTGCCACGTGCCTGTAGTAAAATGAAGTCATAGAGATGTAACAATAATTTAGACAAAAGCTTGAAGAACATTCAGTAACTCTACATTGTGGAATTGGAGTAACATGCAGTAATATCAACATCTACACAGTGAATGGTAGGGCTCTGGGGTGTGTTATAGATCAGAGGGATCTAGGAGTACAGGTACATAGTTTACTAAATCCTGAGAGGAATAGTTTGGATAAATGCACAGAGTCTCTCGCCCGGAGTCAGGGAATCATGAACCAGAGGACAGAGGTTTAAGATGGGAGGGGGGGGGGGGGAGATTTAATATGAACGTAAGGGGTCATTTTTTTACACAAAGGGTGGCGGGTGTATGGAACGAGCTGTCGGAGGAGGTAGTTGAGGCAAGTACTATCACAACATTTAATAGACATTTAGATATGTACATGGTTTAGAGCGTCGTGGCCAAATGTGGGCAGGTGGGGTTAGTGTAGATGGGACATGTTGGTCAGTGTGGGCAAGTTGGGCCGAAGGGCCTGTTTCCATGCTGTATGTGGGCTGTGAGGCAGAGACTACCACCGTGTCTGGAAGCTTTGCAATTGATTTTTGACAGGAGCAACTAAGAGTTTTTCTCTGCCTTTCAGGTTCTGGTGATATTGACGGATTGTCAAAGGTATGTTGGTGCCCGCACACACCTTGTTGGTCATCTCGTTGTACAAACTCTCACGGTCAGAAACAGGCCATTGTGCACCATGCCAATGTGTTTTTGTACCGCCCCGGTCTCCCCGCCCATCTTCATTTCACCTCAACACATCTCCCCTTCACCCAGTGCGTTCACCCAGAAAGCACAATAAAGAATGGTACAGACAACAAAATGCCGGAGTAACTCAGCGGGTCAGGCAGCATCTCTGGAGAGAAGTAGCTGACGTTTCGGGTCGAGACCCTTCTTCAGACTTCAAACGCATTTGAAGAAGGGTCTCGACCCGAAACGTCACCCATTTCTTTTCTCCAAGCCTTTCACTGTTCCATCCAGGCCTTTCACCATTTGAAAATGTAGTCGCTGTATTTAGAAAATGCAACAAAAAATAAATAATGTAGCGATCCTCTATGTGGCAATAGTGGTAATTGGATACACAGCTTCAGCTGTTGATTGGGAAGCGAATGATGTCCAGGACATTGAGAACTGTGTGATCGGTAGCTCTGGGAGTTTGTAGCTAATGAGCTGAATAATGTGTGCTTTCCAAGGACAATCTGTGCGAATCCTCTGGGCAATCAAGGTACCAGGTTGACAGCATGTCACGCACTGACAGTAATGAACATATGCGGAGAAATGTGCAGGGAAATGTGTCTGAAGAAGGGACTCGACCCCGAAACGCCACCCATTCCTTCTATCCAGAGATGCTGGATGTGGAGAGGATGTTTCCACTAGTGGGAGAGTCTAGAGCTAGAGGTCACAGCCTCAGAATTAAAGGACGTTCTTTTAGGAAGGAGATGAGGAAACATCTCTTTAGTCAGAGGGTGGTGAATCTGTGGAAATGGTTTGCCACAGAAGGCTGTGGAGGCCAAGTCAGTGGATATTTTGAAGGCTGAGACAGATAGATTCTTAGTGTAAGAAAATAACTGCAGATGCTGGTACAAATCGAAGGTATTTATTTCACAAAATGCTGGGGTAACTCAGCAGGTCAGGCAGCATCTCAGGAGAGAAGGAATGGGTTCTTGACAATAGACAATAGACAATAGGTGCAGGAGGAGGCCATTCGGCCCTTCGAACCAGCACCGCCATTCAATGTGATCATGGCTGATCATTCTCAATCAGTACCCCGTTCCTGCCTTCTCCCCATACCCCCATAGATTCTTGATTAGTACGGGTGTCAGGGGTTATAGGGAGAAGGCAGGAGAATGGGGTTAGGAGGGAGAGATAGATCAGCCATGGTTGAATGGCGGAGTAGACGATGGGCCAAATGGCCTAATTCTACTCCTATTCCCGATGACCTTGTGTTGCCTGTCCCGCTGAGTTACTCCAGTATTTTGTGTGTCTATCTCCCACATATTCGATGCAGCCTTCCCTTAATAGTCCAGGAATGGAGGAATCTCCGTGTGGGACGAATGCGCGGGGACTTGATGAAGTACACGCAGAACGTCAACAACATCTGCTGACTTTTCACACAAACTCCTTGTCCAACCCCCTTGCCCAGAAAAGAATATTTGATTCCCGATCGATGAATTGTTCCTTATTTGGGGAATTGTTTATAGTTTCGCTGTGAGGGTGGTTCAGGTGTTGCAGTGGAACGGAGTGAGTGAGTGAGTGAGTGAGTGAGTGAGTGAGTGAGTGAGAGAGTGAGTGAGTGAGTGAGTGAGAGTGAGTGAGTGAGTGAGTGAGTGAGTGAGTGAGTGAGTGAGTGAGTGAGTGAGCGTGAGTGAGTGAGTGAGTGAGTGAGTGAGTGAGTGAGTGAGTGAGTGAGTGAGTGAGTGAGAGAGTGAGTGAGTGAGTGAGTGAGTGAGTGAGTGAGTGAGTGAGTGAGTGAGAGTGAGTGAGTGAGTGAGTGAGTGAGTGAGTGAGCGTGAGTGAGTGAGTGAGTGAGTGAGTGAGTGAGTGAGTGAGTGAGTGAGTGAGTGAGTGAGTGAGTGAGTGAGTGAGTGAGTGAGTGAGTGAGTGAGTGAGCCCGCCCAGACAATAATCAACATGCATCATTACTTTCCATCCAGAATTCCCCGAACAACATGACAGGGATCAGCAATGCTCCGGGAACCCCACGCGATGACAGCGAGATGCCGGGAAACTTCTTAAACCCTTTCCAAAACGAGAGTGTAAGTTAAATCTCAAATCTGTTCTTTCTGTCCCTGTCTCTCTCTCTCCCTCTCTTTCTCCCCCCTCTCTCCCCCCCCCTCTCTCTCTCCCTCATCTCTCTCTCCCTCCCCTCTCCCTCTCTCTCTCTCCCTCTCTTTCTCTCCCCCCTCCCCCCCTCTCTCTCCCCTCCCTCTCTCCCCCTCTCTCTCTCTCTCTCCCCCTCTCTCTCTCTCTCTCTCCCCCCTCTCTCCCCTCACTCTCTCTCTCTCTCTCTCTCTCTCTCTCTCTCTCTCTCTCCTCTCTCTCTCTCTCTCTCTCTCCTCTCTCTCTCTCTCTCTCTCTCTCTCTCTCTCTCTCTCTCTCTCTCTCTCTCTCTCTCTCTCTCTCTCTCTCTCTTCTCCCTCTCCCCCCCTCTCTCCCTCCCCTCTCCCCTCCCTCTCTCCACCCCCTCTCTCTCTGCTTCTCTCCCTCCCTCCCCTCTCTCCCCCTCTCCCCCTCTATCCCTCTCCCTCTCTCCCCCTCTCTCCCCCCTCTCTCTCCCCTCTCTCCCCTCCTCTCTCCCCCCTCTCCCCCTCTATCCCTCTCCCTCTCCTCCCTCTCCCCCCCCTCTCCCCTCCCCTCTCTCCCCTCTCTCCCCCCTCTCTCTCCCCTCCTCTCTCCCCCCTCTCCCCCTCTATCCCTCTCCCCCCCCTCTCTCCCCCCCCCCTCCCCTCCCCTCTCTCCCCTCTCTCCATCCTCCCCCCCTCTATCCCTCTCCCTCTCTCCCCTCTCTATCTCTCTCTGATTCACAAGGCTGTGCTCTCTTCTAGCAGTACTCACCGAGTATGACAATGAGTGTGTGAGGAAACCCCCGATGGACTTTCTCTTCTGATCCTTGTGCAACAACCCCACTGGAAATGAGAAGAAAGCGTGGATGGCCAATTGCTATCGAAACTAAACAATATTTAATGGACAATTATCTGCGTAGCTGTGTACTGCGCCACGCTGTAGTGAATCACCGGGCGTTACGTTGGATGAAAGCCTAAGGCTTATGGAAGAATGGAAAATGTTACATTTAAGCATGGGGTTGAGGGGGAGGGGAGGGCATGGGATGGGGTGGGTGATCAAAGACATTTTACTGTTTTAATACTTTCTTTTGTATAAAACCCGTTGTCCATTCAGACGACAAAGGTACATAAAGCCTTGGGCCTGGTGTGGGTCAAAGCCAGTGCAGTATGTGGGTATTTCAGGCACATGGTACGATCTTAACTCAACAACGCTAGTCCATCATTATCTTGACATGGTGGAAGGGCGTTGGCGAGTTGTTTCACGTTTCATCGGAGCATCTAATGAGCCGGCATCTGCCTCCCGTCCAGTAGAGTCCATCAAGTCTCCTAAGGCCCGTTCCCAATGCTATTTAAGTTGGTACGGTCTGGATGCAGCCAAGAAATTTAGTCTTCCGACAGTAGCCGTGGCCTCTAATCGAGTCGTTGTGGACGAGCATCTTTTGGACCAGACTGTCCAGCCAACCTCGCTATTCAGAGAGTGGACCTTTACTCCCGAGCATCCCCATTCTCCGTCTTCTCCATCGGGCTGCATCTTTGCCCACACTTCAGCTCCAAGCTTCCTGGAAACTGTAAACGCTTCCTCGTTTTCTTTCCCGCTTAGGAACTACAAAGACAAAAGAGTTGTAGGTGTAGGTTGCTCGTGGGTACATGACTGCGGAGTGGAAGGTCTGTCCTACTCCTCTTTCCCAGTATCTGGATGGTGACTGCAGCCACCACACACACCCAACACAGCCGAGTTCCATTCCTTTATTGGCCACAAAACCAAGGCATATATGAGACTCCCGAGGGATCCAGCAGGAACAAAGACACCCGGAAAACTTGGCCTGTTTTGGACAACCATGTCTGTGTGGGAAATGAAACTTCATAAGGCCCCGCTCACCCCCCCCCCCTCGGGTCACGAACCACCCTTACGATGCATCAAAACGCTAACTGTAAATATTGTAATCAATTATTGTCTCCTGGCTTCTTTCAAAGATGCTGGCATTTATTTGGAACTTGTCTGGAATCCACTGCGTTGTGTGGTTTCAACAAAAGATCTCGGCTTCAGTACCCACCTTCACATTGCTGCGACTGCCTATAGTGTGTGGCACCTACCTTGTGGGCATGGGGATGACCAGTTGCCTGGCGGTGTGGCTTTAGTTGTTAGTGTTGCCTCAGATGCTAGGAGGTATTCAAGGGATCTTTAGCATCTACCAAAGAGATTTGAACAAGGATTCAGACCTCACTGTAAAGTATTATCCAATTGACATGGACCATGTTCATCTCAAGTGTTCAACCTTGGTAGGGGACAATGGCCTGGTCCTCATTGAGGTGTCCAAGAACATAAACGGATCAGACTGAAGTAGGACCAAGCTTCAATGGTGAAATAGCCGAGTGGTTAATTTCGAGTCGTAGAGTTACGCAGCACAGAAACACACCCTTCAGCCCAACTGGTCCATGCCGACCAAAATGCCCCATCTCGGATAGTACCATTGACCTGCATCTGGCCCATATCCCTCAAGACCTTTTCTACCCATGTCCTTTGTCCAAATGTTTTTTAAATGTTGTTATTGTAACCTCCTTGACAACTTCCTCTGGCAGCTCGCACCATGTACCCACCACCCTCTGTTTGAAAAAGGTGCCCCTCAGGTCCCTATTAAATATTTCCCCTCTCGCCTTGAACCTATGCCCTCTCTTTCTTGGTTCCCCTCCCCTGGGAAACCAGTCCATGCATTCACCCTATCTATTCTCCTCGTGATTGTATACACCTCTATAACATCATCCCCTCAGCCTCCTGCGCTCCAAGGAATAAAGTCCTAGCCTGTTTGACCCATTCGAATACGAATGGGGCTTTTGGGTGAAAAATCTTGGTGCCATTTAAACATGAGTTGGTTCACGTGATGATGGGGAGAGACATTGGGTGTTTTTGGATGGATGGATGGATGGACAAAATGGCTTCCCACATCCAGGTTTACTTGGTCCAACTTGGCTCCCTAGAGGAGGCAGAGGTTCTCTTTACTGCATGGTCGTTAATACGGATACATCAGGTGTTCCTCATCATACCTCTTCAGGTGTTCATTCCTCTTCAGGTGTTCATCTGCCTCCCTCCACCACCACCCCAAAATGTGGCTGACATTGTAACCAGCAGAAGTGAACACTTTCACTGGCCCGAAGATAAGCACAAAATGCTGGAGTAACTCAACGGGTCAGGCAGCATCTCTGGAGAGAAGGAATGGGTGACGTTTTGAGTCGAGACCCTTCAGTCTGAAGAAGGGTCTCAACCCGAAATGTCGCCCACTCCTTCTCTCCAGAGATGTTGCCTGTCCTGCAGAGTTACTCCAGCATGTTGTGTGTCCCTATCTGCGGTTTAAACCGGCGTCTGCAGTTGCTTCCAACACACTTCCACACTCTCGCTGGGCAGACACAACCCACCCTTTCCTCTTACCTCGACCAGCCCAGATTCTGTGAATAACCCTGTTCAGGAGGAGGGTCTCGACCTGAAACGTCACCCATTCCTTCTCTCCAGAGGTGCTGCTTGTCCCGCTGAGTTACCCCAGCATTTTGTGTCTACCTGTTCTCTCTTTTAGAAGGTCCGTTCTAAATTGTTCACTCCTAACAATCTGGTGTGAAATTAGACAAGATAAAGGTTTGCTGCTGCTCTGTTGATTACATTGTCTTGATTTTTTTGCTGCTCGTGTTTTGATACCAACCTTTGATTTGTGTTGCAGTCGCTGTGGGGAGAAGGGAAGGGGGGGGGGGTGGGAGGAGGGAGGGTCGGGGGAAGATTCCCACAACCCTGTACCTCAGAGTGGATGCTCTTGAAAATGTCAATACCAAGGGGTAGGTAAGGACCTGTGGGGTTGAGGGAGTCGCTGTGGCATATTCGGTAAGAGTTTATGGGGGAATGTCGTGTCACTGAGAACAAATGTGATGGGAGATCGTCGTGTTGCATTGCGCTGAAGATCCACCCAGACTGCCCTGGGTTTGTCAAGGACTGTGTTCAGAATACGAGCAGAGCCTAGATACAACTGCACCAACTGTGGAGATCCCACAGTGAGATCTATGCAGGACAAGGGCCGCTTCCATTGATCTCAGACCTCAGGGATTAGGTCAGCCTGAAAACCTCCAACCAAGACATCCATCCTGGCATCATTTCCCATGATGCCCTCTACCCCACTTGATCCTAAACTCTTGGATTCTTCACGCCCGGGATCTGTTCTCCCAAGGGTTTGGTCCCCTGCACTCCAGCTCCAGTATCCTGAGCAAGACACAAGGTGCTGGAGGAACTCGATGGCTCAGGTAGTCGCATCGGTGTAGGGAACGGACAGGTGAGAGTTTGGGTCTGAAGAAGAGTCTCGGCCCGGAACGTTGCCTGCCAATTCCCAATACATATGCTGCTTCACCACTGAGTTCCTCCAGCACTTTGTGCTTTGTTCAAGATTCCAGCATCTGCAGATTTCGTGTCCATGAGTTGCAGGAGCAGAATCAGGCCATTCGGCCTCATCAAGTCTACTCTTTCATTCAATCTTGGCTGACTTATCTTTCCCTCTCAGTCCCATTTTCCTTCTTCCCATAACCCCTGACACCCTTATTAATCAAATGTCTTGTGTCTCCACCCTTGGACCCTTGTTGCCCTTGATCTTATACCCATGGATGCTGCACACTTGGTTACAGCAAGACCGCAAGATCATGCGCACCTACTTGGACCCCTCTTTCTGAATCATCTCCTGGATCCTGTTCCCTTGGCTCCTGTGTAGGAAGGAACTGCAGATGCTGGTTTAAACCGTAGACACAAAATGCTGGGGTAACCCAGCGGGCCAGGCAGCATCTCTGGAGAGAAGGAATGGGTTACGTTTGGGTGACGTTTCAGCCTGAAGAAGGGTCTTGACCCGAAACGTCACCCATTCCTTCTCTCCGGAGATGCTGCCTGACCCACTGAGTTACTCCAGCATCTTGTGTCTCCCCTTGGTTTCTATAATCTGTCCAGTCAGCACCTGCTGAATGCAGGGGTGAGTGAGACAGGAGAACACTGAGCTTGACTTCGCGGCCGATTACCTTTTAGCTCATTCGAAGTTCTAATTATTACCTACACAGTGCGCTGCAGTTTGTCAGCAGGCAATCCCTGCCAATCTCCAACCCATGTTTTCTTTAAATATATTTTTTTAATATCTATCATTTACGACTCCTGTACAGTCCTGTATTCCTGCTGCCTGCCAATTGTGTTTGATGTATAAATGCATTAAACTTTTCGAATATGTCGCAACAGTATTGAACACAAATGTTGGCAGTTTGCTGATCCTCTCAGCCCCGAGTTTGCTATAGCGTTCTGTGTAGTTATATATATTATGTCACCTGTATGTTCTTTATATATTGTAAAGATTCTTTAGATGTTCAGTTGCATATTAAACTGCATCAATAAATGTCATGGATGCTTTTCTTATTTCCTGCCTCCGTTGTGGCTTGCTTTTGTATGAATGTTACCTCGTTTAGTTCAGAGATACAGCGCGGAAACAAACAGGCCCTTCGGCCCACCGGGTCCGCGCCGACCAGCGATCCCCGCACATTAACACCATCCTACACCCACTAGGGACAAATGTTTACATTTACCAAGCCAATTAACCTACAAACGTGTGGGGGGGGGGGGGGGGAAACCGAAGATCACGGAGAAAACCCACGCAGGTCACGGGGAGAACGTACAAACTCCGTACAGACAGCGCCCGTGGTCTGGATCGAACCCGGGTCTCCGGCGCTGCATTCGCTGTAAGGCAGCAACTCTACCGCTGCGCCACCGTGACTGGTAGAAGCAGCAATAAGCCATTTGGCCCATTGATCATGCTTCACCTTTCAACGAGACCATGGCTGATCCAGGTGTTATTTTCCTGTCCTCTCTTTATGCCCCTTGAACCTCCACATCAAATCTCAGCCATGATCGCATTGAATGGCGGTGCTGGCTCGAAGGGCTGAATGGCCTACTCCTGCACCTATTGTCTATTGTCTATTGGACTGGCATGACGTCAAATCAACGACTGAACCTCTGTGTAGATGCTGGCTTACACCGAAGATAAGACACAACATGCTGGAGTAACTCAGCGGGTCAGGCAGCATCTCTGGAGAAAAGGAATAGGTGAACCCTTCTGCAGACCCCGTCTATGACTAAACCTCCACCACTTCAGAGATAGAGAATTAGAGTCACAGAGAGTAACAGAGTCATACAGCATGGAAAAAGGCCCTTCGGACAAATCTGCCCACACTGACCAACATGTCCTGTCTACACTAGTCCCATGTGCCTGTGGTCGACCCATATCCCTCTAACCCTATCCTATCTATGTCCCTATCGAAATGTTTCTTAAACGTTGTGATAGTATCTGCCTCAACTACCTCCTGCAGCAGCTTGTTCTATGTACCCACCAGCCGCCATGTACAAAAAAGTTGCCCCTCGGGTTCTTATTAAATCTTTCCCCCATTCACCTTAAACCTATGTCCTCTGGTTCTCGATTCCCCTACACTGGAAGAAAGACTCTTGAGATTCACACATACTTGAGCAAATACATTTCTCATCATTTCAGAATAGTTCCTCAAGTTATCCATATCTCTTACAAGCCATTTTTGCATCATTACCCTCCCATTCACAGTTAGTGTTATATCATCAGCAAAGTTAATCTTGTATTGCCTTTCCGCCGACTGGATAGCACGCAACAAACTATATCACGGCACAAGTGACAATAAAATAAACTATACTGAAACTGTTAGATGTGGTTCACTCAGCCAAATCAGTGATATAAGTTATGAATAGTATGGCGACACGGTGGCGCAGCTCCATAGACCCAGGTTCGATCCTGACTATGGGTGCTTATCTGTAGGGAGTTTGTATGACCTGCGAGGGTTTTCTCTGAGATCTTTGGTATCCTCCCACATGTCCAAGGACGTACAGATTTGTAGGCTAGGCACGTAATGCTGGGGTAACTCAGCGGGACAGGCAGCATCTCTGGATAGAAGGAATAGGTGACGTTTACGGGTCGAGACCCTTCAGTCTCGACCCGAAACGCCACCCATTCCTTCTCTCCAGAGATGCTGCCTGTCCCGCTGAGTTACTCCAGCATTTTGTGTCTATCTTCGGTTTAAACCTGTAATGTATACATGCAACAATATGGTAAAGCTGCTATGTGATGTATACATGCAACAATATGATAAAGCTGCCTGCGCATTGCAAAAATACACAGAGAGTTAAAATGGCGATCTTGTGTCCAGAAATGGTCTCCCACTCAATGTGTGCTTTTGAGAATGATACTGAGAAGAACGTATCACACCCAACATCTGCAGTTCCTTCCTAGAGGTTTGTAGGCTAATTGGCCTCGGTAAAACATGTGCAGGGATCGCTGGTCGGCAAGGTGGGCTGAAGGGCTTGTTTCTGCGCTGTATCTCTAAACTAAACTAAATTGTCTACTAAATTGTCTACTGGTTCCCTGGTTTTGGACTCAGGCAGGGAAACTATCCTGTTCATACCTATCCCGTCCAATCTTCTAAGTATTTTATTTTAATATCTCATTCTTTTAAACCCTGGAGGATCAAAGTCTCACCTCTTCAATCTCTCCTCATATCATATCATATATATACACAGCCGGAAACAGGCCTTTTCGGCTCTCCAAGTCCGTGCCGCCCAGTGATCCCCGTACATTAACACTATCCTACACCCACTAGGGACAATTTTTACATTTACCCAGCCAATTAACCTACATATTCAAGATCTATCATTCCAGGACAAAGTTCATTTATTTTTGCAGTAGTTCTCTTATAACAAATTTCTCCTACTCAATCATACACAATACTCCTGGTGTGGTCTCTTCAAAGAGGGAGGTGTGTGTAAAATCAGCATATCATATCATATCATATATATACAGATAGATGAAGTTCAGAGGTGTTATGAGACAAGAAATATGAGTGAGACCGGTTTATAGTGCCCCTAACAGAAACAAAATACCAAGGATGTTGGAGATTTAGTTTATTATCACATGTACAGTGAAAAGCTTTTGTTGCGTGCTAACCAGTTAGCAGAAAAACAATACATTACAATTGATCCATTTACGGTGTAAAGATACATGATAAGGGAATAACGTTTGGTGCAAGGTAAAGCCAGCAAAGTCCAATCAAGGATAGTCTGAGGGTCACCAAAGAGGGAGATAGTGGTTCAGCACTGCTCTCTGGTTGTGGTAGGATGATTCAGTTGCCTGATAACAGCTGGGAAGAAACTATCCCTGAATCTGGTGGTGTGCGTTCTCAAACTTCTATACCTTTTGCCTGATAGGAGAGGGGAGAAGAGAGAGTGGCCAGGGTGCGAGTCATCCTTAATTATGCTGCTGGCCTTGCCGAAGGCAACATGAGGCATAAATGCAGTCAATAGAACTTTTGGTTGTCAATAGATTGGTTTGTGTGATGGTCTGGGATGCGTCCACAATTCGCTGCAATCTCTTACGGTGGATTAGTAAGATCTTGTGGTAAAAATAAGACAGAATCATGGGGACATTGGTGTTCATATAGACTCAGCAAATTGGCAAAAGCTGTTAGGAAGTGGAAGCATAAAATGCACCTGGGATAGTTTCCTGGAAACTAATAAAGAGGCTAATGATGCAGTTTCAATTAGCAATTAGTAATCTCATAGAGATTATCTTGGGAAAATATAACAATATATTTTGTATTCTGTTCAAGAGGGATATGACTGAATTTGAGAAGGGGTCTGTAATTTTAAGTAAAATCAACTGTGTAAGTATGAGGGGCTGTGGTTAAAATTGATTAAGACATCAGATTCATTGGAATACGTTGTAGTTTTCAATTAATTTATAGTTCTTTGAGAAATAGAAATTCCATGGGGTAGGTAATGTATCTCTGACTGATTTATTTACGGGTAAATGTATAATAAAAAATGGCGAATGGCGCATTGTTAGTGAGGTGGAGGAAATAAAAACTATGAACCAGTTAACTTGTCTGCAAAATGCTGGGATCAGTTATTAATGATATAGCTGGGCAAATCATATCATGACTAATCAGTCACAAATGACTTTAATGAAAAGGAAATCGCGTTGGACAAACCTAATACATTATTGAGGATACTGTATAACTTACCATGTGGATAAGGGGAAATTCAATGGATGATGTATGGATTTTCAAAAGGTATTTGATAAGAAATATTATGACATTAACTTAAAGGATTGAAAGATTAGAAGTACGTGATTGACATTAAGTTGGTAAGAATAACAGGTTCTTTTTGAAATTGGCAAGCTGCTATGAAGAGCATGCTGCAGAGCTGGAATTTGATTCTATGCCATTAAATAAATGACTTCCACGTAAAGGCAGCACAATATATTCAAGTTTTTTGGTGTTCCATGAAACAGGAAAAATGAACTTTGCAAAGGGTTGTAGACAAGTTAAGCGGGAAAGAAGATGGTAGTTTTTAATGTAGGAACATGTTAAGTTATTCATGTGGGTAAGAAGAATCTAAAGCATTTTAAGCAGTGAGAAATCAGTAAATATTATTGCAGAGTCAAAAAGCTGCAGTCAATTGACTGAAGTCAATGCAATATACCTTTAATAGTCTAATTCCTCAGATGAGACACAGAGATAAGCAAAAATTCATTGAGATCCAAGAGAATGAAAGGTGATCTGATTGAGAAACAAGGTTCTGAGAGGAATTCAAATTTGTTTGATTATTAAAAAAAAATTTGGGATCACTATTTATTATCCATTCCCAATTAACCCCAACTACATCACTTTGTTGAACTGCTTTAGTCCTTCTGTTGAGAGCATTCCTGGTGTTGTTGAGTAGAGATGTCCAGGATTTAGATTCAATAATGAAGGATTGGTGATATATTTTTACTTCACATTGATGTGCACCTGTACATGAAGTCCCAATGACCATCTTGCTCTTTCTTGTCTATGTAGATAGTAGAGGTTGTGGGGTTGGAACATGCCAGCCATGCGAGCCAAAAACATTTGAGGATATCCAAACCATTTTTTTTTGTTCAAGGGAATCATGGAATATGAGCAAATCGAATGCAGGGTAAAATGCGTAGAAATGGAAGATGACTCAGACTCCTGTTTAGTGGATGAGCACGATCGAGGAGCAACAGATTTATGTGTTTGAATCGTCAAACATTTTCTTCTGTGTAAATTTAGTCAGTTAAAATGATTTATTAAAGATCTGCAAAGGCATGGATCAAGTTTTTAAGGTAAGCCCAGTTAGCAGTGTGGACTCAAGGTCTATAATTTAGAGCTTGGAAGATGTAACTCTTCAGATGGGCCAACTAGATAGGCTGGCCTCTCAAGATAGTCCATTAAATGCGACAACATACAGCCCAGTTGCTTGTAATCAGATGATCACCACAGCAACATTAGCACAGTTTTGAATACAGATTGATGTAAAAGCGGCAAAGTGACAGCCCCAATGACCATAAAAACGATTGGTCCAAGGCCTTGAAAGGAAGCAGTATAATAATACAAGTTTGAACCTTAAGAAACTTTTTTTAAATGTTATATTAAGTTTTGGTTAGGAAAGGCAAGGAGGAAATAGAGAAAGCCAACCACAAATTCCAGAGTCTGAAGAAGGTTCCTGACCCAAAACATCACCAGACTGAAGAAGGGTCCCAACACTAAATGTCACCTATCCATGTCCTCCAGAGATGTTACCTGGCCCACTGAGTTACTCCAGCACTGTGCTCTTGACACAAATTCTTTCTGGACTGAACATATGCAACAAACAGTTGCCAAAATTATAGTAAAACAAAGAGCATCCCCTTATTAGTTTTCCTATCTTCTTATAGCAGCAAATCTCTCCATATTATTCAGAACCACTAGGTTAAAAAAATCCACAGTAAATACTCCAAGATGAAGGATTTTATTTTAGAATTCCTAGCATCTGGTTACATCTTTCGAATGTAAAACAACAACTAGCGACAAATAGGCTATGAATACATTTAAAATTAACATAATCTGCAGAAGCAATACTTGATATGTATAGCCAACAAAGGCATACGCTGTCAAGTGTAACAATATTTATCTTCAAGTGTTAAACGAGCAATCAGATACAAATGTAATAGTTGAACTCAAAATACAGAGGCCACAAGTAACCTGACAGCATTTCAATAGCATCTATAAAGTTAATTCACATAACCATTTGTATAGCCATTCATGACATGGTTCTTGTTGATGATATTGTCAGGTTTTGCAGTTTTGAGAGGTACAGGCTGAGCTGCTGAGTGATCAGTTATCCGTGTACTCATGAAACTCCTTTGCATCTTGTGTTCCAGGAGCATGTGATTTTGAGGAGGAAGAGCTAGACAGGCTCTAAAAACACAAAAAATCCACATTACTAATCAATCACAAATTCCTTACCAACTCAACCCCACCACAGCTAGTCATTTAATGGCACACTTCCAGCCCACCCCCAATGATCAGCCACTTGTGTACTGTGGAAACTTCATCTCCATATTAGAACAATGATCACAACAAACCAATTTCTACCCTCTCCCACAAATGCGTCACTGAAGAAATAAGGAACTGCAGATGCTGGTTTACAAAAATCAGTTATGCAGACCATTAACAAGTGATCAAATCCCCACTAACCTTTGTTGAACCATGGCATACTTCCTCCCAAATGAGCCATCCAATCTAATCTGGTCTGGTGCCCCTTTCCTTGATCCAAATCTTGTCCCCACAGACTACTTTTATTGTCAAATCTTCCAAAGGTGAAAGGCTTCATTGTGGTGAGAATCAAGATTATTCCGAGCACTTACCTCAAAATATTTTCGATGCACGTCCTTTGTTTGAAAAGAGAGTTAACAACTGGAGTTCCACCTGGCACCAATGGGGCCTTGCAGAGGTAGCTGAGAATCGAGAGAATGCTGTGGAATGTTTGGAATTCAGTGTCCGATTCAGTTCGGAATGTTATTCTTTGGCAGAGCTCAGTCAGGATTACCAGATCCAGAATAAGTGGACTGGCAAGCAGGGAATCCTAATCAAAAAAAGGTTTGAACACAAAATTAGGGCCCCTTTATAACGTATTCAATAGCTTCCCTGAACATTAAATGTTTAGTCACAAAATGGGCCTCCAAATTAGAGAAAGGTCATGACTATGTATAAATGGCTAGTTTCAAATAAAAACTGTACTTTTTAAAGTTGAGTAAATGAGAATGATAAAGAAATTAGCATTGAGTCAAGATAAAAAGAAAAATAAATGGGATTGAAAAGCAAGAATTCACCAGTGCTGATGACCTTTGTGGTAATGCAGAGTGGTTGCACTGACTGTCTTCTTCCAGTATTCCATAGAATAGAAGGCAGCAAGCATTAAGAATGAAGAGGGGAAATGGGGAACTACAGAACAGTCAGCCTGACATTCAAAACATGGAAAATGCTGGAATCTAGTAAGTGGTAACAGGGCACAGGGAACATAACAAAATCTGGGTGGACTCAACATGCGATTTACAAAAGTGAAATCAGCTTTTTGACAAACCTTCTGGATGCAAGATAAGGTTTTAACTCGCAGAATTGATTGGGGCAAACACAATGTAAAGTATTTAGTCTTTCAGTAGCCCTTGGATAAAGGCACCATATAATAAGACCATTAAACATCATTCGTGACATGCTCATGGCAATGATACACAGAAAACTGTAGGCCCAAGGATCATCAGGCTCGGGATGGGATCGGAAGGGCGCTGCAGGGATTGGTGCATGGACTGCATCTGTTCACAAATTTATATCAATAGCATTGTGCAACACAAGTCCTCCACAGCTTATGCAAGGGTTCCATTTGCAAATAGGAACTGTTCCTAACCCAAGTAGTTAGGAGTCGGAAATCCAGCTGCCTAACAATACAGTCAAATAAATAAATCCAAATAAAGCCAACCCAAGCGCAAGGAGTAGTTAAACCAGGGTATTTAACTCTACTATTCGGATTTCTCTGCAACATGCAACGATACTGCTGCAAAACAAGTTCCTACACAATAGCAGATGCCTGCAGCAGCCAGAAAATTCCACTTGCTGAACCCCCACATGTTCATTCATATGTACTGGTTGTCCACAAGTCAGGCATTTGTAACCTGGGGAGGGATCTGTGAACACAAATACACTAATGATACAAAGCTAGGTTGTGCTGTGAATGTCTAGAGAATGCAAGAGCCTCCAGGTAGATTTTAAAAGGTTAACCAAGCATAGACTTGGCAGAAGGAATACACACTGTGGGGGAAAAAGAAATCTTTGAGGAAGTTTGGAGAGGAGATTTCATTTTTCTTTCCTACCAGTCAATAAAAATATTTTCTCCCCCCCAATTGCAAAACCCCAAATATTGCCCACTTGACAAACCTCGCAGGTGTTGTGGAGGACAATGGTATTCGTGCCGCCCATCATAATCTCAGATGTGTACTCATCCATTGCACGCTTGCTGTCTCCAACATATGGGACATATTTAATTACAACCTAAGAGGCACAGATACACAATAAAATAAAGGACAATTAGTTACAGCTCCTTTTAAGTTTCCAAGCAAGCTTTGTCTATTAAATCATTCCAGGTATAGAAATTTCAATATTGATGTGCCAATAGAAAATTAGTCCACAAGTCTCATGTTAAAATTGATCCCATAAACATCTTTTCAATAGGCTGGGGAAGAACAAAAGGTTAGAGAGCTTCTAAGCTCAATTGTGTTAAATCTGGAATTGCCCTCCTGCAGCTTTATTAGAGACCAAATGGAAATTTCCAATCATCCTATCCACACAGGAGTTCATTTGGCCCATCAATTCTTTGCCAACTCAGAGTAATTTCATTTCCCCACTAAATCTTTCCCTCTAACCCAGTCTCTCCACATTCCCATCAACAGTTTTGCCCATCTATGGACAGAGGTCAATTTACAAAGGCAACAACTTGCATGAAATTTGTATGTAGCAGGAAACCTGATAATCTGGGGAGGACTGCAAAATGGTAACTCTTGCATATAAACTCAGTGGGGTGTTCTGTACATTCTGTACTAACAGGGAGATTGTGCTTATGTGTGGTGATAGGCTTGCTGAGCTATATGCAAAAGTAGTATTTCACTGTACCTTGACACACATAAAGAAACCATTGAAGCTTATGTAGTCTCAGGGAGACCAATACTATGGTACTTCCAGGTTTCCACAGAGGTCAGTATTGACCTAGATCACTGGAGCAACAACTCTTCCAGCTGCACCATTATGCCACCCTCCGTTTCTCAAGTTCAGCAGCAGCAGCAGGTAAACTGCTCGACTTGCATTAAAATTAACATGAGCGAGAGAAAAAAAAACCAAGAGGCTCTTCTGGTACTTACACAATGATCCGGCTTCTCAAATGGTTTATATAGGATAGGATTGGATTGAACCATGTCATCTACAACATTGCTCTTTGATATCTCCTTTGATCTAAACTGCGCTGGAGCAGAAAGATTTTTTCCATCGTTGTTGCCCAAATGATTATAACTGACAATTGAGACAGTCTGCAGGAAGAAAAAGGCATTGATATTTCTAGACACTAGTCTGCTTTTATCTTCAATATTAGTCTGCACAGAAAATAAATCTTTGTACTTCTGTACTTTGTATTTCAATCGTTGAAACCAGAGCCATGGATCTTAGCACGATCTAATAGCCAATTAAACGGGCTAGGTTCCACATGTAATTTTAAGCAGCAAGCCTTTGCTAATACAACTAGTCTACATATTAAACTTTACACTTTAGGAGGGAGGGGTATTGAAGGAGGGGGGGGAGAGGTGAAAGTGGAAAGGTATAAAATGAGCTAGTCAGTCAATTTTGTCAGAACAGAAGGTTCCCCATGGCTAAACGTTCCACAATGGACGGCCCAAATTCCTCTAATCATGATCCACAAATAAAGACAGCCATGGATAGCTTTCAAATCTTTCTAAAAGTAGAAACACAGTATACAATTACACAGCGCAGCTTCGAACACTGTGTTTGTTTCTCAGGCAGAATTCCAGAACAAATTATAGCTCCATTATTAGTCACCCAATGGGCCAATTTATTTCCCCCAGGGCCTCTTCTTTTGTTTTAGAAGTGATGTTGCTTTTTGCAAACCTACAATGTTTGAATACTTTCACTCCTGATCATATATATCACTGTCCACTCGTCACAACCAAAACATACCCTGTTGTCACGGATAACGTAGGTTCACCAGTACACAGTAGGGGTCAAGCTGTCTGGCATGGGGGTAGAGAGGGGAAGTTTTGTTGCTTTCCATCACAGTGAGGGGGTGTTTGGAGTCACTGTGATGGATGTTTGTGTTGGGGGTCTTGTGTTTTTTTTTTGTGTTCTGTGACTGCTGGAAAATGTAATTTCGTTCGGTATCTCGGTATCGAATGACAATAAAAGAATACAATACAACACAGCAGAAGCAGTGAACAGAAACAAAAAAGCCATGTTGCAAATTGTCCTTGTGCTAGCAGCACATAAAAGCATGTTCAGTTCTCACTTGAAACCTTTGCTATGTTAAGATCTGATAACTAGGTACAAATAAAACAAAAATAGATACAAAATACTGGAGGAACTGTCAGGCTGTGGGATGTTCTCCAGGGATGCTGCCTGACCTGCCGAGTTACTCCAGCATTTTGCGTCTATCTTTGGTATAAACCAGCATAGAAATTCATAAAGTCCTTAGGCCCAACTTGCCCACACTGGTCAATATGCCCCATCTACATTAGTCCGACCTGCCTGCATTTAGCCCATATATATCCCTCTAAACCTGACCTATCCAAATATTTCTTAAACGTTGCAATAGTCCCTGCCTCAACTACCTACTCCGCAGCTTGTTCCATACAACTACCACCCTTTGTATACCCCTCAGGTTCCTACTAAATCTTTTCCCACCTCACCTTAAACCTATGTCCTCTGGTTCTTGATTCCCCTAATCTGGGCAAGATTAGGGGAATCAAGATTAGGGCTATTCTGCATGTGCAGTTCCTTGTTATTAAAAATAAAATAAAATAAATTTATATTCTTGCAATATTATAATTCAATCAAAAAGGTGAAGCCAAGAGACTATGGATCACTTATCAGGAAGATGGAACACTAAAGAGCTTCTCACCTTTAGCCCAGCACTGACAAGAAAGTCCACCAGGACAGATTTGATTTTCGTCTGGCCAGACTTGAAGTCATCCCCTCCAATAAACACCTTGTGTTTGACAGCAAGATCAATGACTCCTGGCACAAAAGTGTTCTGTGGAGAGCCATTGATGTAGGCACAGCCTTCCAAAATGCTGGCCACAGCAAACATAGATGATGGAGATATCTCTCCTCCACACTGTAAAGAAAGTGGAAATGACAAAATTACAATTAGCATTGCACACATTCAGACACACACGGCTTACAGCCACGTGGAGTCTTGGCAATGGCCAGAAATCTATTCTAACAAAATCTTCAATGTGAAATATTAACCCTGGTTTCTATTTCTACAGATTATACCTGGCTTGCTGAACATTTCCAACATTCTTTTTGCACAACTAAATCTTGAACAAAAAAATCCTATTTGCTGGAAAACATGCCAAGTATATTCATTCTAGTTTTGAAAGTTTAAATCTATTCAGTTATCTAGTTTTGAAAGTCTGTCTATTGTTATTCTAGTCTTTAAGTGTTTACCTCAATTGTCTTCATTAGATTTCCTGCAGTATCATTTAATCCACGAGTGACATCACAGAAGCGCTCAGTATTTGCTGTCCACAGAACAATCACTTTGTTAACACCACTCTTTGTCTTGAAGTCCCTGATATCTTTTCTAATTTGATCTAGCTGTGGAAAGAAATTACAATTCTGTTGAGGCATTGTACGGACAAACAAAAAAAATGAAACCAATTCACTAAGAATCATAATTCTACATTTAATTTCCTCTACCACCCCAGCAACAGCTGTTTTTATCTGGAATATGGTTCAACAGAGACAGGGCAACCTTGTTTCTCTTGTCACCAGTTCATGTGTTCTTTTCCCACAGTTTTTTTTGAAAGGACAATCTCATCTGAATGAACAGTCTTTAGCTATCAGAGCAGTAGGGTCACTGGAAAGTAGCTGGGGAAAGCTGCCTCAGCCACAGGCACCTGAATATCTTATGTAACTCTGGCAGTGACAGCCAACACTGCTTGTCCTGCAAGAAAATGGCATACAGAGAGTATGATCAAATACTTCCTATCATGTCTCATTATAATCTTAATCTGCTGCAAATATTTCTGTACCTGCTCCTTTTTGGAACCATGGAACACATGGTCAGCCCGGGAACCCTGATTAGCAGCAATATATTCTGGAAAGTAAATAGAAGGTCGTGGCTGGAACTTCCTCATGTAAGGCTTCAGCTGTTCTTGAAGTTGCCAGTCCAGGACTTGAGCTCTCTCCATTGCATCACTCAGATCCAGAGAGGAAATATCCCAGCCTGGAAAATAACATCTCAAATATTGTACCATTTGCATCCAAAAAGCATCTTTCACATCTCCAAATCACCAATCTCTCCAGAGCTAATAAACTGATTCTAGTGCATCGCACTTACATAAACTGATTCAGTTGATTCACACATAAACAATTCCAGTTCACCTGCTTGATATGGTGTTGGGACAAAAGCTGCTCAGGACACTGAAAGACAGCAGGTTCTTTAAAACTTTTTTAAAAAACACCTATGCACTCGGATGTAGAGGTCACAGAGCCTGAAGGGTTCAGTCCACCACACTGTTTGGTGCAATCTTAGTTTAGAGATACATGGCGGAAACAGGCCCTTCGGCGCATCGACCAGCACATTAACACTATCCTACACACAAGGAAAATTTACACTTTATTCCAAGCCAATTTGCCTACATAGCTGCATGTCTTTGGAGTGTGGGAGGAAACCAAATACCTCGGAGAAAATCCACACGATCTCGGGAAAAACGTTCACGCTCCGTACAGACAGCACCTGCAGTTGGGATCGAACCAGGGTCACCAGCGCTGCAAGCACTGTAAGGAACAACTCTATCACTGCACCAATATGGGCGCCCAATCAAGTTCAAATCTATATCCAAGTCCCGAGTCAGCTCCATGCCCACACCTATATGTACTACAGGGCAAAAATGATAATTTCTAATACATCAATGGTGAATCTGTAGAATTAGCCACAGAAGGCTGTGGAGGCCAAGTCAGTGGATATATTTAACAGAGGTAGATTGTTGATTAGCACAGATGTCAGAGGTTATGGGGAGAAGGCAGGAGAATGGGGTTAGGAGGGAGAGAGAGATCAGCCATGATTGAATGGCGGAGTAGACTTGATGGGCCGAATGGCCTAATTCTACTCCTATCACTGATGATCACTCCATGACTATCATACTAGCAATATTGAAATTAAACACATGAAAGGAACATTTTAAACCATGCAGGCAGCATGTGGTTCCAACAATTTCTGAATGAGACAGCAACAAAAATAAAACTTCTACCAAAGAAATGTGAAGCATTCCGATTGTTGTGATACAGCTGGGTCTAGTTATTGCATCTAACAGACCTTGCACTACTACTCAGAGAGAGGGAGAGGAAATAAACAACCAATCATACAATTGTTACCCTGAGGTAGTAGCATGATACATACCGTCAAAAACAATCTCATTTGGATTCACAGTGGGCAGCAGGTCCTTGAAAGGAATGTAGATGTCACCAGCAGAACCAACACCTATACACACCGTTGAGGCTTGAAACAAGGATCCGTAGTAGTTTGCAACCTGTTTGTTGTTGTTATTGGGGAGGACAAGATATATTGAAAAAGAAGGGGTGCAGAGAGAAAAGATAAAATTGTGATTAAAACATCAAGCTCAAAGTAATCTATTTTCATAAACATATCTCTTTAACGCAATATATAAACTCAAAGGCTTAGTACACTGAGATGCGTTCTATGAACTAATAGTAGAATTTACATACAGTACAGCTACTTACAAACTTACTTTCCTTATTAGAATGCAAGTGGGATGGGAGGGGGATGTAACAAAAAAAATCAAAAATATTGTCCCTTATCCATATCTCAATGAAATCTTAAAATCAATGCCTCAAAGGAAACATGGTATTTCACACTATTAGTCCTAAACAAAGAATTGATGCGGTCTAGGACTGTGGAGGAAATAGGCTCAGTACCTCAATGACCTCAGTTTTTAAAAAAAATTACACAATACTCTTAAGATTTTATTTATATGTCCTAATGGAATAAAGTCATGCTGCATAACATGCATTTTTATAACATGATTGATAAATAAGGAAACATACTTGTATTACACTGGCCGAATTGGTAACAAGGCAATTTTGATCAGGAACTAGAGACCACTTGCGTTTTTTGGAAATTAACAAGCAGGAAAAAAGCTGTCTTGCAAATATAGTCAAGGAGGAAAAAACTAAACAACTTTCCAAGTAACCTTCTTGCAGACACCATTGCCTCTTGATAACACAGGTCTGCCAGTTTCACCACAGGACATAATTGTTTTTACTGAAATCTGTGCAATAATACTCTGTTGAACAATGCAACATACAATATTTTGGTTTGCATTAACAAAAATAGAACTTAAGGCTATTAAAAAGAACGAAAAAAATCTTTAGTGGAAAAAAAATCTTTGTTATTGGAGTCTGACACTCTCTTGTTCAATTTCACTTTTCCCCAAATATTTGACAAAATGTTTTGCTAACATGATTTTCTATGAGGTTTCTTAGGAAATCGACTATCATGTTTTAGCAGATTTATCTGAAAGATGTGAACCAATGATTGAGAATCGGTTATATTTACAATGGCTGTTTCACATGGCATAATGGGGAATGATTCAGAATGTACTCAAGAATACTAATCTGCCATATTAGCTTTTCAGGACATGCAGCTTGTTTGAAACATGAAGTCTCTCAAATGTTCCAATCCTTTAAAATTCTATTTGAAGTCCTGGAAGAGAAACTCAAGAAGGACAAGTGTTGCAAGACTAACCTTCTTTCCTGTTTTGGTCATCCAGTGAAGTCCCAATTGGTTGGCCAGAACTGCTGCAGTAACGGTGGTTCCATTATTGCCACCCCATCCAACTAGCATTACACCGAGTTTCGGCACCTTTCTCTCCGTGCGGAAGGTGAATTTGGTTGAACATGGCCTCACCTAGTTAGAGCCCAACACAAACAGATTTTTAAAAAAACAAAGTCTTAAGTCACAATTTCCCTCAAGGGGAGTATTAGAGCTTGTCATGCCTTGATAATGGAGTTCTGAGTTAGCATTTACCCCATCTGGAGATATGACCAACTCTATAAGGCACAATGTTGATGTTGCAGCTAGGTGCACGCTTTCCCCACTACCTGCCTTGATAAGCAGGAATAAAAATATGGCCTTAGGTGAAGATACATACATCATGAAATCCCAGGTAGAATTGTATTCAAGTGTAACGAGGTAGAAGGGAAGCCCAAGCCAAGGTCACGCACAGTAAAGAGTCGTTTATGAAACCAGGTAATGTTACTATAAAGTAGATTGAAAGGATAAAAAAGGACCCATAAAATAATTTCTCATGATTGTGTGAAAATAATGATAAATTACACACTTGGAGAGAAAGGAACAGAAGAATCTAACAATCCCAAGTAAAATTACATACATTCACATCAGTGAAACCCACAAACAAAAACATATCTGATCAAATTGAGTCCTTATCAAACCCAACCAACATTACCCACATTTGACTTGGTAACAAAATCGCATAATACATCTCTAATAATGTGCATTCAACAGATGATTATTGAAATGCTCTTATTGAAGGGCTCCCTAATAATGCTTAAAACTAGAAATATTGCAAAAAATCTCACCCATTGCTACCAAAACATAGTCAGACACGATTTATGATCCTGTCACCTTAATGTTCGGGATCGAACGGCTACCTAGAAATGTGACAAGCAGCATTAACCACAACAGGACAGATGCTTAATAAGTTAGAAGCAGCCAACTATAACAGGAACATAGAACAACCATATTTGGTTGGCAGACCATTATGCAGAAGAAATCTGGTGTAAACACATCCAAGATGCTCCTCAAATGACTGTTCGCAGCTGGTTATTTTCTGTTTTAAATGGGTCCAAAATTCAGATTACTGAAAGAATAGCTTATATCTAATTGAATCCTTGTACAGAGGAAGTAGTGTTCATCTTTTTACGAATATAAAGATAGCCACATTATGATTTTACAAGATTGGCCAATATAATGGGAATTAATTTCATTTAAATTTATCTGGCTAGGAATAAACAAAAGATTTGCACTTGTATGGCATCTTTTATGATCTCAGTACATCCCACAGCGCATTATAACCAATGAAGTTCTTTAAATGTATTTGTCAATGTAATATAGTTAACACAAGTGCCCACAGCGCGCAATAATGACCAGATAGCTTTTTACAAAAAGGCAATTGTTGTGGGATAAATATTGACCTGGGTAAATTTCCCTGCTCTTCTTCAAAATAGCACCGTGGGAACATTTTAATCCACCTGAGAGCAGAACGGATAGATATCAAGACGGTTTGTTTTATCTCTTCAAT
Organism: Rhinoraja longicauda; assembly: GCF_053455715.1. NCBI lineage: Eukaryota > Metazoa > Chordata > Chondrichthyes > Rajiformes > Arhynchobatidae > Rhinoraja > Rhinoraja longicauda. The sequence goes on along the minus strand of NC_135980.1, from coordinate 26,446,681 downwards.
TTGGAAGGAATTAGCTTCTCGGAGGAAAGCAATTCATTGTGAAGGTCGGAGAGAAGCAGCAGCCAGAAGCAGCGAGAGTATTGGCTGGAAGTAGGTGAGTCAGAGGGAAAGAAGATTTAAAAAGAGCACCAAAGGCCCAGGTTCGAGTAATTTACAAATTAGCCCTAAAGTAGTTGATTAGGTAACAGATAAAGAAGTGCGGTTGTAGCAGAGCGGCCTTGTTGAGGTGAAGTGCCTTGGTGAGTAAAGTGCGAGTCCTTGGCTCAAGTCTTCGGCGAGGAGGCTACACGATTCAAAATTTGTGATTTTCTTGTCCATTGAAGAAATGGCAGGCTAGTTGGTACAGTGCGTTTCCTGCAGGATGTGGAAAGTCAGGGACATTGCTGGTGCTTCTGGAAACTACACCTGCAGAAATTGTGTCCAGGTGCAGCTCCTGAATAAATGTGTTGGGGAACTGGAGCAGCAATTGGATGACCTCAGGGCCATCCGAGAAAATGCGAGTTACCTGGACAAGACCTACAGTGAGGTTGTCACACCAAGGATACAGGAAGAGCAAAGGTGGGTGACTGTGAGAAAGAGGAGTAAACATAGAGTGCAGGAGACCCCGGTGGCTGTACCTACTGAAAACAGGTACACCCTCTAGGGAGCGGATGACACGACAAGATTGATTGGTAGCCAGGGCTGATTCCAACCCTGATGCCGAGGCTCAAGGGGGAAGAGTGACGTCAGGCAGAGCCATAGTGGTGGGAGACTCTATCGTCAGATATTCTGCGGCATTGGGCAGAAGACTGAAAAGCAGGACCTGCAGGTTAGTGATCTTAGGATTGCTTCCAGTACCTCATGCTAGTGAAGATAAGAATAGGAAGATAGGGGAAATGAATGTGTGGCTGAGTTGGTGCAGGGGACAGGGATTCAGATTTCTGGATAATTGGGATCTCTTCCAGGGCAGGGGTGACCTGTATAAAAGGGACAGGTTGCACCTAAACTGGAGACCAAGCGGGAAGGTTTACTAACGGGAGGGTTTAAACTAGATTGGCAAGGGGGTGGGATCTCATGCAGGACAGAGTCACGTGAGAGGCTAGAAGTTGGTATGGAGGGTGGTGTGGGAAAGGTTAGTGGACAGAATAGGCAGGTGAAAGGCAGAGGGCGGGGACGGAGGGTTAGTTTAAACTGCATTTTAATGCAAGGGGCCTGGCGGGTAAGGCAGATGAGCTTAGGGCATGTCGAGTAGATGAGTATAGAGGTTGGGAGGTCAGGTTGCAGTTGTACAAGACTTTGGCGAGACTGCATTTAGAATATTGTGTTGTTCTGGGCACCATGTTAGAGGAAAGATATTGTCAAGCTTGAAAGGGTTCAGAAAAAATTTACGAGGATGTTGCCAGGACTAGAGGGTGTGAGCTATGGGGTGAGGTTGAGTAGGCTGGGTCTCTATTCCATGGAGTGCAGGAGGATGAGGGGAGATCTTATAGAGGTATACAAAATCATGAGAGGAATAGATCAGGTACATGCACAGAGTCTTTTGCCCAGAGTAGGCAAACCAAGGACCAGAGGACATAGGTTCAAGGTGAAGGGGAAAAGACTCAATAGGAATCAGAGGGGTAACTTTTCAAAGGGTGGTGGGTGTATGGAACAAGCTGCCAAAGGAGGTGGTTGAGGCTGGGACTATCCCATCGTTTAAGAAACAGTTAGACAGGTACATGGATAGGCCAGGTTTGGGGGGATATGGACCAAGCCCAGGCAAGCAGGACTACTGTAGCTGGGACATTGTTGGCCGGTGTGGGCGAGTTGAGCCGAAGGGCCTGTTTCCACACTATCACTCTATGACTCCATAAATAACTTCAGTAGATCTGAAGTATTACACATATGCCCATTGATGCACTATATTTTAGTGTTCTGCTTCTAACAAGCATGTGATAATCATTAAAACCAAAATACATCCAAGAGGTCATTCCTGAGCAATTAATGACATGCTTACTGTGAATGAGAGAATCTCTATGATCTGGACATTCAGTAAACAAGATGTTCTGAAGAAATCAGCAATTTCATGAATGTTATTCCTGTGTTGTACAAACAAAATAAACCAAAACATCCTTGGCACACTCTAAAGGATCAGTTAAAAATATTTAAACACATTAACTTCTAGGACTTGAATTTTCATTATAGTTTGATTATTGAACTAACCAGGCATTGTATTGTGGATATGCTGCAAGACTAAAATCAAGTTTTGAAAGTACAGACTAGTTAATGGAGAGGTAGCTTCCACCTGGGTGGATTGCAGAATGGGAAGGAGAACTTTTAAAATACTATGATCGACAAGTGATAGTTTATCTTTTAGCTAGCTAGTCTTCATGGATGAAGGCGGCTGTAAATTGTGGACCACGGGTATATAAATGAAGATTGCTACTGCTGTGAAAATGAAGTTGGAAAGGACCCAAATTTTAATGGTCTGGATCATCAAGGCAATTAGTACTTCAAATATAACCTGGCCCCATCCTACCTGACTGACCTCCTCCACAGGTACACTCCCACCTGCACCCTCCGCTCTGCTGCTGCCAACCTCCTGTCCCCCCACATCCGGACCAAACTCAGATCCTGGGGGGACAGGGCTTTCTCCATCGCTGCTCCCACCCTCTGGAACTCACTACCCCAAACCGTCAGAGACTCCTCCTCACTCACCATATTCAAAACATCACTGAAGTCTCACCTGTTCAGCACTGCCTTCAACCACTGACCGTCACCTCACCTTCTGTCTCCTTTTTCTGTTTGTTTACTTATTTATCTATTTATTTTCTTCTCTATGTTCTAGTAATCCCTGTAAAGCGTCTTTGAGTGTTTGAAAAGTGCTATATAAATGTAATGCATTATTATTATTATTATTAAATAATTAGAAATTCATTTCTACTCTTTGATGTCAAATTTTCTCCTAAGAGGTAATCAAACTGTAAATAACATGCATCAATGAACCAAGGCTGTAAGGAAACAGCTGGGAAGTTGGGCAACTTTCAAAGATCCAACATAGGCTCAATGGGCCAAATGGTCTCATCCTTTGCTTGGAGAATTCTGCTCCAAAACAGCATGCTGTAAATTCAAATCTCCAACAGAAGGTTTAACACCTTCACCCAGCAACACACTGGTTTTCCATTATTTCTTCCACTTGAGATCACCAGGATCACACTGAAAAAGAAAAGTGTATCTGATCCTCAAACTAGTATCAGCATTGTCAGTCATAAAAACAAACAGACAATAGGCACATCACATTCTTAGTTTGGTTTTAGTTTTAAGATTTCATTTTCAAATTGGTATCCAGTTCAAGCCAAAATATTATACAGTAAACCCTTGTTATAACGGGCCATGGGGGTGGGGGTCCGTTATTGCCAATCGTACGCAACCGAATAAAGTATTATCAGATGTTCAGTTCAGTTTAGTTCATTGTCACATGTTCCGAGGTACAGTGAAAAGCTTTGGTTTTCACTGGTTAATGCACAAAAGAACAAAATGCTGGAGTAACTCAGCCAGCATCTCTGGAGAACATGGATAGGTGATGTTGGGACCCTTCTTCAGACTGATTCAGTCTGCTGAGTTACTCCAGCACTTTGTATAATTTCATCTTAAAACTAGGCGCCAATGTCTCTTGTCTGCACCAGCGATTTCACCGGTTTAACAAGGCTCACGTTATAGACCCCAACTTTCTTCAGGCTGCCACTACCGACAGGACACTGTCACTGTGGGGCTCCCTCCACTCTCATCCATCGTTTTGTCTGCTCCCCCATCGTCTCCCCTGCAGTCACCGCCATCTTCCAAGATGGAAGGGGGGGGAAGGAAAGAAGCCAAGTGGACATAGCGACGGAAGAAGGAGGCGGCAATGGAGGAACAAGCGACAGCGGACAAAACGATAGGAAAAGGAGATGGAAGAGGGAATAAAGTGGCTGAGTGGACAAAGTGATGGCCAACAGTAAGAAGCGATAGCTGGCGACAGGGGAGGGAGGCTGGTGTCAGCAGATACCTCCACTGTACTGTACTGCCTGAATCCACTATAACAAGGGTTTACTGTTTTGACATATGGCACCCCATCCCATATCCAGTCAATAGGTAACTTTTCCATCCTTATATGTATATAGATACAATCAAGATAAATATTATTTTGTTAAATATGCACACACTTTCTACCGTGTATCAGCCTTTGCCCTACGCTTGACAGGACATAGTTCAAGAAGTGCCCATAGCTTTCTAGTGTTTTGTCCAAGTGATCATTATTTATGTGAAAACTCAGTAAGAACATTTTTATCCAGCATCCAGTACAGGGTAACTGAGGGCAGGGGAAAAGGAGGAAATAGAAAAAATATCAACAGAAACTCCAACCAATTTTCTTTCACTCCGATCCAAAAAAGAGTTGCATAGTTGAGCTGCTGCATCACAGCTTCAGTGACCTGGCACTTGATCCTGACCTTGGTTGCTGAATGTTTGGAGTTTGCACATACCTCTTGCCACTACATGGATTTTTCAGTTTCATCCCATACCAAGATGCGACATTTGGCATGTTTATTGGCTATTGTAAATTATCACTGGTGTAGCTGAATAATACGAGCAAGAATGGATTGGCAGGATATGGATGGAAGGGTGGGATAATTCAGAGAGGGAATATACCCATCGAATCAACTGCTCTTTCTACATCATGAAGAAACCATGTGAAGAGCCAACATGCTCTAATCACAAGACTAATTATACACATTTGTAGCCTGAATTTAGGAAGGCTCATTCTTCAAAAAGAAAATTGCTTCATTGATTACTTTCCAAAAATAATTAGAAAAATATCTTCAACAAGCCACTCCTACCTTACTCTCTCACAATTCCTTCCAATTGTTGCTGTTTGTTCATCTAGCAAAACCAATTCCAATACCAAAAGCATTAGAATCAGTAGACTGTTTTTTTTCAGCAAGATATGACCAGTAGGTTATGTTTAAAAAAAAAACATTAGGGTGCTTGGAACAGGAAGGCAAATGCAAATAAAACACAAATCCCCAACTCTTGAGTGAGCTGAAGTGGTTTCCTTTGGGTCAAGGAATGAGACAAGAGAGAAAAAATAGAGCACATATTTACGAGAACTAAAAGTATGAATATGATCTTTGAATAAAAAAACTGAAGCAATAATTTATTATTTTATCATAGATTCCTAGAGTCCCACACAGCCAAATTTTACACATATCTATTGCAGCTAGACTTGTGTACATGATGGAATGTAGGCCTCAAAAACTCCAGAAATGAGTCCTGCTCAGGATGGGAATCTGGTCTAACTCCAGCAACTTGTTATTAATCGAATCCTGTGTAAACATAGTCTAAAATGGCACCACAATACTCACCTTGTTGACAATCCATTTGACCAGCAACTACAGTCAGAAAACAGATGCCTTACCTTAATTGATCCATTCTCCTCGTGGACTTGTGTGGTCTGATAGGGATACTCTGCCTCAATGTAATCTTTGGTGTAAGTCACGTCTGGGCTGTCAACAATAAACTTCTCTGCCATCCTCAATTAGGAATGTTCCTTAAAAAGGAATTTGCAAGTCAAAAATGGTTTGGCAAAAAAATGACAAAAAAGATTTTAACAGCAACCATTTCATCAACTCAAAGTTAAAGCTGGAACCTGATCATCTTTTTAATTATTAAACATCTCTAAAAAAAGTACAGCAGTCACTGTCATGTTAAACAGGAATCCAGGTAGTGGTGTCCTGTTAATAAGAGTAGAACCCCCCCCCCCCCCCCCCCAGATTTACATTAAATGAACGAGCCCCGGGTTCATGCGAGCATGCAAGTCCCTGATATTAGCCATTGCTGATGAAAGATTTAGAGCTTAAAAGGAGATTACTCTTACAGGAAGCAACTGGCTAGAAGAAATGTAAGCAAGTCATCAGCCTACCCTCTGGGAAAAAAAAGTCTTGGGGTTTTCCGGCAAGACTTGGAAGTAAAGAAATAAAGAAAATGTTTTCCAGACCTGCCATTTTCCTCATGATCAGTTCAGACCACATAGATCATTTTTTCTGCTCTTTCATTCCTGGAGAAAATGTCTCCACACCAGGCACTTTTTAAAAATCAGATTTAATTTTAGACACAAGGAACTGCTGATGCTGGTTTACAAAATAAACAAAGTGCTGGAGTAACTCAGCAGGTCACACAAAGAGCAGTCCCAACCCAAAACCTCACCTACACATGTCCTCTGGAGAGGCTGCCTGACTCGCTGAGTTATTCCAGCATTTTGTCCTTTTTTTCTCCAGATTTAATTTTATTGAATAACTATGCAATGAGAAACCCACTCTAGAATATCGGCGCAGCACAGACTACCAACATGCCGATCCTGTGTGCTGCATGAACGGATGGTGGAAGACGACCCTTTACTGTTTTTTCAAAGGGAATGTGATAACAGCAAGGGAAAGATAGTTTGAATGCATCAAAGACCAGGATTTAGTGGATCCCTCTCTAAATGGCAAAAGAGGGTTAATAGATTACACAACCTACTTTGCTATAACAATCCCATGCTTAAAAATGTTGTTCATTTCTTATTTCTTGTGGTTTTTATTTAAAAGTATTTCTGATCTGCAAAGAGAATTGTGATAATAAAGCCAAAATTGTAAAGCTATATAGAAGGCACTAATAATGGTCCTTACGTAATTTATGGAAATGCACTACTATAGTTTACGAGATGATCTAGATTTTCCTCTTTATTATTCTGCATTTCAAGTTATTCCGGATTTCTGTGGGCTAGTAACCAATCAAGTGATTTATATATTTATTATCAGTTCTTTAGTTATATCCCACATAAAACCTTTGCACAATTGCGTAGTTACCTAAAGAACCAAGAAATTGACATGGTGCTCATCTTCCCAACCTTCCAAAGCATGCAAAGTATAGAGGGTCAATAATGTTTCCACTGTAGACCATCCCAGTCAAAGATCATTATAAAATAAGATTCTGAACCAAGCGATCAAAACATTGGGAGCATTCACAAAATAACTTTGGGAGCATTCACAACATTTCAGATCTCACATCACTGTAAAGCAAAGCTAATAGATTGTTTGGTGTACCAACAAACTGGCAGTGTTTTTAAATTGATTGTGCTATATCCATCCACGAGTTCATGCGTAAACATTCCTGACCAATACCAAAAATTTACCGATTTTCTTGGGGAAGATGCAAAACTCTTTATGGAAATTGCTGCATTCATTTAGCTATATAAACATAGCACAAAAAGTAAGGAAATTTGTGTTTGGTAGATTATTTCTTTGTTGTAACAATGCTTCTTGGCAATAAATCTTATACCGTTGGAAAGCCTGTTTATTTCCCTTTTAAATGGTGCCACATTTGTAAGGAACATGCATTTGTGGGATGAGCAGCAGAGCTGAGTATATGGGTTGCGCCCATGAAAAATTTGCCAAATCTTCTCTGCCAATGCCAAACAGCTTATTCTGTTGTTGCTATTGACTCTTGTTTTGAGCTTCTGGTACCCCCAGGTGCAGACAACCAGTGGCAATCCCATATCTCCACAGTCTGGGACCGAACTCTATCCTCCAAGATGACAATGCTCGCCCCCACAGAGCAGGGTTTCTCAGAGACTACCTCCAGAATTTGGGAGTGGAGAGGATGGAATGGCCTGCCAGCAGTCCTGACCTCAACCCCATTGAACACTTGTGGGATCAGCTTGGGCGTGCTGTTCGTGCCAGAGTGACCAACACAACCACGTTGGCTGACTTGGGACAAATGCTGGTTGAAGAATGGGATGCCATCCCACAACAGTGACCAGCATGAGGAGGAGGTGCCAGGCTGTTGTGGCTGTGTATGGTTCTTCCACACGCTACTGAGGCTCCTGTTTATTAAATGAATAAATTGTTAAATTGCCAATATGTCTTGTTTCTTCAGACTTCAATCATCCAATCCACCAAACAACACCGAACAAGAGTCAATGGCAGAATAAGCTGTCATTGGCAGAGAAGATTTGGAAGATTTGGCAGATTTTTCATGGGCGCAACCCACATACTCAGCTCTGCTGCTCATCCCACAAATGCATGTTCCTTACAAATGTGGCACCATTTAAAAGGGAAATAAACAGGCTTTCCAATGGTATAAGATTTATTGCCAAGAAGCATTGTTACAACAAAAAAATAATCTACCAAACACAAATTTCCTTACTTTTTGTGCTATGTTTATTAACATTCTATTGCATCATCTTTGGTAATTCCTTTATTCCCTTGATGTTTTGAAAGCTCCAATTCTAGCACTAGGAAAAAAAAACTCTTTTATTGAAACTCTCAGCAATTAAAGTGTTGGAGAAATTGGAGACACAAGCAACAGTGTACAAAAACATGAGTGCAATAAATCAGGTAAAGGCAGAATCCCTTGCGCAAGATAGGGGGGAAATAGAGAACCAGAAGACTGTTTAAGGTGAGGGGGGGGGGGGGGGGGAGAGATTTAATCGGAACCCGAGTGGTAACTTTATTTTACTCAAAGGGTGCATGGAACGAGCTTACAAAAGAGGTAGTCGAGGTAGGGACTATTACAACATTTAAGAAACATTTAGACAGAGACAATGGATAGGACAGGTTTAAAAGGATATTGGCCAAATGCAGGCCGGTGGGATTAGTGTAGATGGGACATGTTGCTCGGTGTGGGAAAGTTGGGCCAAAGGGGTTGTTTTCCACGTTGTCTGACTCTATAACTGCAGATACTGGTTTATAAAACAAAAAAGGACACAAAGTGCTGGAGCAGCTCAACATGTCGGGCAACATGTGTGGAGGAGGATGGGACAGACAACCTTTGGGGCTGGGACCCTTCTGTACCCTTTAGGACCCTTTCCTATACAATGTTGAGTCCCTTTCCTATCCATGTAGCGGTCATAGTTTCTTTGCAATGTTATTATTTTTCCTTGGTAGAGGTTTCAAATACAAGAGGACATAGGTAAGAGAGAGAGAGAGAGGAGTTTTAAAGGTGATCGGAGGGGAAAGGGACGTATGACAATAACTTCTTCTGTAGAGTGGCCCGCTTCCTCTTTCCCCCCTCCCTTAGCACCGCTGGCCTTTAAGAGGGTTTTTCCACTAGTGGGAGAGTTTAGGACTAGACTCAGTCATAGCCTCAGAATTAAAGGACATACCTTTTGGAAGGAGATGAGGAGGAATTTGTTTAGTCAGAGGGTGGTGAATCTGTGGAATTCATTGCCACAAAAGATTGTGGAGGTCACCAATGATTTTTAAGGCAGAGATGGATAAGATTCTTGATTAGTATGGGTGTCAGGGGTTATGGGGAAAAGGCAGGAGAATGAGGTTGAGAAGGATCAGCATTGATTGAACGTGTAGGAAGGAACTGCAGACACTGGTTTAAACCAAAGACAGACACAAAAAGCTGGAGTAACTCAGCGAGACCGGCAGCATCTTTGAAGCGAAGGAATGGGTGATGTTTCGGGTCGAGACCCTTCATCAGACTGGTTTGGGATAAAGGAAACGAGAGACATAGGCGATGATGCAGAGAGATAAAGAACAATTAGTGAAAGATCTGCAAAAAAGTAACGATGATAAAGGAAACAACCCATTGTACGCTGTTTGTTAGGTGAAAACGAGAAGCTGGTGCGACTTGGGTGGGGGAGGGATGGAGAGAGAGGGGGAATGCCGGCCGGGGCTACCTGAAGTGACAGAAGTCAATGTTCATACCACTGCCCAATCGAAATATGAGGAGCTGTTCCTCCAATTTGCGGACAACAGGGAGACCGGGGACAGAAAGGTCTGTGTGGGAATGGCAAGGGGGGATTAAAGTGTTTGGCAACCGGCGGATCAGGAAGGTCCAGGCGGACTGGACTCAGCGGGACAGGCAGGTAGGCAGCATCTTGCTATTGAGGGCGTGCAGTGTAGGTTTACTAGGTTAATTCCCGGCCTACTCCTGCACCTATTGCCTATTGTCTATTATCTCTCTCTGACTCAGGAGACTGACGAGTATTTGGTTGAATGACGGCGTGGCGTGGACTCGATGGGCCGAGTGGCCTGATTCTGCTCCGGTTCGTCGCCTGGTGACCTTGTGTGGCGGCGGCCGAGCAACGGTTCCCAGGGGGGGAGGGGAGTGGGAGAGTGGGGGGGGGAAGAGTGGGAGGGGGGGGGGAAGAGTGGGAGGGGGGGGGGGGAAGAGTGGGAGGGGGGGGAGAAGCTCGCGGCAACCGCCCGCCCGCGCGCCTCCCGCCAACCCGCGGCCGAGCAACGGTCCCCTGGCGTGAGGGGAGGGGGGAGGGGAGTGGGGGAGCTCGCGGCAACCGCGCGCCTCCCGCCAACCCGCGGCCGAGCAACGGTCCCCTCGCGTGAGGGGAGGGGGGAGGGGGAGCTCGCGGCAACCGCGCGCCTCCCGCCAACCCGCGGCCGAGCAACGGTCCCCTCGCGTGAGGGGAGGGGGGAGGGGAGTGGGGGAGCTCGCGGCAACCGCGCGCCTCCCGCCAACCCGCGGCCGAGCAACGGTCTCCTCGCGTGAGGGAAGAAGGAGCTCGTGGCGCCTCCCGCCCAACCCTTCGCGGCCGCCCAATCCTCCCTCCCGCCCCGCCCAACCCTCCGCGCCGATGGACCACGATCGGCGGGGAGGATGGAGGATGGAGGATGGGGGGGTGGGGGGGGGGGGTGGACGACGACGACGCCTCGCGTCGAGAACCATCATCTCCATCGACGATGTGTGAGGGGGGGGGAGGAAATCAAAGGTAATAACAATAAGAGCATTTTTGGGAGAGAAAAAATGTCCGCCTGAGGGATCTTGTCAGAAAACCTACCCGCCCCCTCCCCTCCCACCCCCCTCCCCTCCCCTCCCCTCCCCGGAGCCCGGCGGTTACCGGTTTCTCTCTCAGCCAGGTTGTGTGGGATGATTTGCTGGATGCTGTTGTTGGATGGATTTCTGCCGACGTGACCTTTTTGTTCTTTCTTTGGGAAAAAAAAAGAGAGAAGATAGATCAATTCGGCGTCTGGGTGTCGAAGCTCCAACACTGCTGAACGCTCCTAGCGGTTTCCTTAAATATAGAGTCAGCCTGCACTTCGATGCGAGGGCGGAGACTTGAGATCACCCACCCACCCACTTAAAGGGCCATTGAATTCTCAGCCTTTTTTTCCCCCTGCCAGGCAAGCAAATAACGAAATCCTATAACGCAACTGCAGTTTGCAAAAGGAGGTTATGTCTCAACCCGTGGGTAAACAATCTTGCTTTCAAAGAGCCCCGGCAGAGTTAGTTGTATTTTTCCACCAAGCCCACCCTCTGTGCCTGTAATTTGATCGATGAAAACTTCTTCTGGTTTTTTTTGCTCTCTGATTGGTGTTCCGTGTTACAACTGCAGACAATGCGAATTCAAAGGAAAAACAAAAAAAAAAAACCCCCAGAACATTCTGGAAAAACTGTAATTTTCCATGACCAGGTTTATGTGAGCCATGCGAAATGCTATTAATTTGCAACGGCTTTACATATATATTGAACATTAACACCTTGCACTTAACAGTGTTTAGCACCATTGTATTAAAATTTGAAGTAAATTGATCGGTCTGCATCTAATTTTAGAAGTTAAAAAAATACTTCTTTAACTTTGGAATGTTTTAGTTGGTGGTGCCAAGGTATTCAATATATACATTTGATCGTTTTTTAATAAATTGAAAATGTGTCTGACCTATTTTGGTGATCAGGTGAGTAAATATACTGGTTAGAATTAGGATTAAAGATAGTTTATTAATTAGGATTAGGGATTACTTTTCGGGGATGGATTTTCCCTCTCCTCTCCTCACCCATCAGGCAGAAGATACAAAAGCTTGAAAGCACATACCAACGAATGCACAAAGAATTTCTGAAATTGGTTTCATAATCTACAATAACATATAACAATAACATATAACAACTACAGCATGGAAACAGGCCTGTCCGGCCCTACCAGTCCACGCCGACCATTCTCCCTGACCTAGTCTCATCTACCTGCACTCAGACCATAACCCTCCAATCCCCTCCTATCCATATACCTATCCAATTTACTCTTAAATAATAAAATCGAGCCAGCCTCTGAGGCCACAACCCTCTGAGTAAAGAAGTTCCCCCTCATGTTACCCCTAAACCTTTGTCCCTCAATTCTGAAGCTATGTCCCCTTGTTGGAATCTTCCCCACTCTCAAAGGGAAAAGCCTACCCACGTCAACTCTGTCCGTCCCTCTCAAAATTTAAAAAACCTCTATCAAGTCCCCCCTCAACCTTCTACGCTCCAAAGAATAAAGACCCAACCTGTTCAACCTCTCTCTGTAGCCTAAGTGCTGAAACCCAGGCAACATTCTAGTAAATCTCCTCTGTACCCTCTCCATTTTGTCGACATCCTTCCTATAATTTGGCGACCAGAACTGCACACCATACTCCAGATTTGGCCTCACCAATGCCCTGTACAATTTCAACATTACATCCCAACTTCTATACTCGATGCTCTGATTTATAAAGGCAAGCATACCAAACGCCTTCTTCACCACCCTATCCACATGAGATTCCACCTTCAGGGAACAATGCACAGTTATTCCCAGATCCCTCTGTTCCACTGCATTCCTCAATTCCCTACCATTTACCCTGTACGTCCTATTTTGATTTGTCCTACCAAAATGCAGCACCTCACACTTATCAGCATTAAACTCCATCTGCCATCTTTCAGCCCACCCTTCCAAAAGGCCCAAGTCTCTCTGTAGACTTTGAAAATCTACCTCACTATCAACTACTCCACTTATCTTAGTATCATCTGCATATTTACTAATCCAATTTGCCACACCATCATCCAGATCATTAATGTAAATGACAAACAACAGTGGACCCAACACAGATCCTTGGGGCACTCCACTAGACACTGGCCTCCAACCTGACATACAATTGTCAACCGTTACCCTCTGGTATCTCCCATTCAGCCATTGTTGAATCCATCTTGCAACCTCACTATTAATACCCAACGATTTAACCTTCTTAATCAACCTTCCATGTGGAACCTTGTCAAATGCCTTACTGAAGTCCATATAGACAACATCCACAGCCTTGCCCTTATCAATTTCCCTGGTAACCTCTTCAAAAAATTCAAGAAGATTAGTCAAACATGACCTTCCAGGCACAAATCCATGTTGACTGTTTCTAATCAGGCCTTGATTATCCAAATAATTATATATATTGTCCCTAAGTATCTTTTCCATTAATTTTCCCACCACAGACGTCAAACTAATAGGTCTATAATTGCTAGGTTTACTTTTAGAACCTTTTTTAAACAAAGGCACAACATGCGCAATGCGCCAATCTTCCGGCACCATCCCTGTTTCTAATGACGTTTGAAATATTTCCGTCATAGCCCCTGCTATTTCTGCACTAACTTCCCTCAATGTCCTAGGGAATATCCTATCAGGACCTGGAGACTTATCCACTTTTATATTCTTCAAAAGTGTCCGTACCTCCTCTTCTTTAATCCTCCTAATTTCCATCACTACTCTACTTGTTTCGCTTACCTCACATAATTCAATATCCTTCTCCTCGGTAAATACCGAAGAAAAGAAATTGTTTAATATCTCCCCCATTTCTTCCGGCTCAGCACATAGCTGTCCACTCTGACTCTCTAATGGACCAATTTTATCCCTCACTATCCTTTTGCTATTGACATATCTGTAGAACCCCTTGGGGTTTACTTTTACATTACTTGCCAAAGCAGCCTCATATCTTTTTTTCGCTTTTCTAATTTCCTTTTTAAGATTCCTTTTACATTCTTTATATTCCTCAAGAACCTCATTTACTCCCTGCCGCTTATATTTATTGTATATCTCCCTCTTTTTCCGAACCAAGTGTCCAATTTCCCTGGAAAACCATGGCTCTTTCAAATTATTATTCTTTCCTTTCCACCGAACAGGGACATAAAGACTCTGTACTCTCAAAATTTCACCTTTAAATATCCTCCATTTCTCTATTATATCCTTTTCATAAAACAACAATTTCCATTTCACTCCTTTTAAATCCTTTCTCATCTCCTCAAAATTAGCCTTTCTCCAATCCAAAATCTCAACCCTTGGTCCAGATTTGACCTTCTCCATAATGATATTGAAACTAATGGCATTATGATCACTAGACCCAAAGTGCTCCTCAACACATACCTCCGTCACCTGACCCATCTCATTTCCTAACAGGAGGTCCAACACTGCCCCTTCTCTGGTAGGCACCTCTACGTATTGCTGCAAAAAACTATCCTGCACACATTTTACAAACTCCAAACCATCCAGCCCTTTAACAGAATGTGATTCCCAGTCTATATACGGAAAATTGAAATCACCCACAATCACCACTCTGTGCTTACTACTAATATCTGCTATCTCCTTACATATTTGCTCTTCCAATGTTGAACTTTGTATCTATGGATTGATATTAACATATTATTTGCATTGCCAAACTGTTTGTCACGTACTAGCTAACCTAACACACAGGCTAATCTATTAAAGAGGGAGAAATAGCAAGGCCACTTTTCAGGGCATTCCCCTTCCTTATCTGTAGATCATGAAAGTCTTAAGTATAAGAAAATAACTGCAGATGCTGGTACAAATCGATTTATTCACAAAATGCTGGAGTAACTCAGCAGGTCAGGCAGCATCTCGGGAGAGAAGGAATGGGTGACGTTTCGGGTCGAGACCCTTCTTCAGACTGATGTCGGGGGTGGGACAAAGGAAGGATATAGGTGGAGACAGGAAGATAGAGGGAGATCTGGGAAGGAGGAGGGGAAGGGAGGGACAGAGGAGCTATCTGAAGTTGGAGAAGTCGACGTTCATACCACCGGGCCGCAAACTGCCCAGGCGAAATATGAGGTGCTGCTCCTCCAATTTCCGGCGGGCCTCACTATGGCACTGGAGGAGGCCCATGACAGAGAGGTCAGACTGGGAATGGGAGGGGGAGTTGAAGTGCTGGGCCACCGGGAGATCAGTGGCGTTAATGCGGACCGAGCGCAGGTGTTCAGCGAAGCGATCGCCGAGCCTGCGCTTGGTTTCGCCGATATAGATGAGTTGACATCTAGAGCAGCGGATGCAATAGATGAGGTTGGAGGAGGTGCAGGTGAACCTTTGTCTCACCTGGAAAGAATGTTTGGGTCCTTTGATGGAGTTGAGGGGGGAGGTAAAGGGACAGGTGTTGCATCTCGTGCGGTTGCAAGGGAAAGTGCCCGGGGTTAGGGTGGTTTGGGTAGGAAGGGACGAGTGGACCAGGGAGTTGCGGAGGGAACGGTCTCTGCGGAATGCAGAGAGGGGAGGGGATGGGAAGATATGGCCAGTGGTGGGGTCCTGTTGTAGGTGACGGAAATGTTGGTGGATGATATGTTGGATCCGCTGGCTGGTGGGGTGGAAGGTGAGAACGAGGGGGATCCTGTCCTTGTTGCGAGTGGGGGGATGGGGAGCAAGAGCGGAGCTGCGGGATGTAGAAGAGACTCTAGTGAGAGCCTCATCTATAATGGAGGAGGGGAAGCCCCGTTTTCTGAAAAACGAGGACATCTCGGAAGCCCTAGTCTGAAACACCTCATCCCGGGCACAGATGCGGCGTAGACGGAGGAATTGGGAGTAGGGGATAGACTTTTTGCAGGGGACCGGGTGGGAAGAAGTGTAGTCCAGATAGCTGTGCGAGTTGGTGGGCTTGTAATAAATGTCCGTCACTAATTTTTCTCCTGTGATGGAGATGGTGAGGTCCAGAAACGGGAGGGAGATGTCAGAGATAGTCCAGGTATATTTAAGGGTATAAAACATGTTTGGACCCCATGCCAAGTCTTAAGGGTGATTTGGCATGGGGTCCAAACATGTTTTCCAGGATAGAGATTGGTGTGTTCACAAATACCCTTTTATGCAGCTGCACCTTGTAAAACAGCTGAGCCCAATCAGGTGAGGTGTCGGAGTAAATACCCGATGTGCTTTACTCATCTGAAATGTAGAGGGAACTCATCCTAACTTTGTAAATGTAGTCTGAAGAAGGTCTTGGCCCAAAACATCACCCATTCCTTCTCACCAGAGATGCTGCCTGTCCCGTTGAGTTACTCCAGCATTTTGTGTCTATCTTCAGTGTAAACCAGCATCTGCAGTTCCTTCCTACACATTGTGAATGTATTGAATGTGTCGGAAGGAACTGCAGATGCTGGTTTAAATTGAAGATAGACAGGTATTGCATCTGTCCCAATACCTCCTCCTTCGACTCTGTCCAGGGACCCCGGCAGTCCTTTCAGGATAGGCAGATATTCAAATGCACCTCCTCCAACCTCATCTACTGCATCCATTGTTCAAGATGTGGACTCTTATACATTGGCGAGACCAAACGTAGACTGGGTGATTGTTTTGCTGAACACCTTTGCTCAGTCCGCCTGGACCTACCTGATCTCCCGGTTGCTAAACACTTTAATTCTCCTTCCCATTCCCACACTGACCTTTCTGTCCTAGGTCTCCTCCATTGTTAGTGTGGCTAAACGTAAATTGGAGGAACAGCATCTCATATTTCGCTTGGGCAGCTTACAACCCAGTGGTATGAGTCTTGATTTCTCTAACCAAGTAACCCCGGAATTCCATCTCACTCCATCTCTCCCCCACCCAAGTCGCACCAGCTTCTCGTTTTTACCCAACAAACAGCAAACAATGCATTGTCTATATCTCTCACTTCCCTTTCCATGACTTTCAGTCTGAAGAAGGGTCCTGACCCAAAACATCACCCATTCCTTCTCTCCAGATATGCTGCCTGTCCCACTGAGTTCCTCCAGCTTTTTGTGTCTATCTTTTGTGAATGTACTCATTGTTTAAATCTTCATTTCTGTTCACAAACTGTAAGCCCTGATGCTTGGTATTCGTAGATAGGCAGTTTAGGCAGGAAATGACCAACTCACAGATGGTATAAGAAATTTTTCGGGTCGAGACCCTAAATGAAGATTTACAGTAGATATTTTCTGTGTGTTCTTGCTTGTACCAATTGACGTATGGGTTACAGTTGTTGGAGTTAGTACATATTTTTTAATTCACTCAGAAATATGTGATATCATGCAAATAGTCTATGCATAGAAACATAGAAAACATAGAAAATAGGTGCAGGAGGAGGCTATTCGGCCCTTCAAGCCAGCACCGCCATTCATTGTGATCATGGCTGATCGTCCACAATCAATAACCCTGCCTTCCCCCCATATCCCTAGATTCCACTAGCCCCCAGAGCTCTATCTAACATTAACATTGTCATTAGAACATATGTCTCTTTTGTCTTTTTTTCCATAACGCTTTTTCTAATATGAATATATGAGACACATATTGTATAATTTTGCAATAAATGGGTGGGACTGAATTCATCGTCCACTGAATTTCTCTCAAATCTTATTTCCAATATTTCATTGCATTATTCATTCTACTACATGATACAAAATCACCTATCATTTTTTCAACCTTGGATATTGAGGCAACATCTAAGGTTTATCTTAGTGAAGTTTCTGTGACACAATGGAGGCAGGAAACATGTTCCCAAATGTTGGGGGAGTACAGAACCAGGGGCCACAGTTTAAGAATAAGGGGTAGGCCACTCAGAATGGAGATGAGGAAAAACCTCTTCACTCAGAGAGTTGTGAAGCTGTGGAATTCTCTGCCTCAGAAGGCAGTGGAGGCCAATTCCCTGGATGCTTTCATGAGAGAGTTAGATGTCCGCTGTCTTCATGATAGCGGAGTCAGGGGGTATGGGGAGAGGGCAGGAACGGGGCACTGATTGTGGATGATCAGCCACGATCACATTGAACGGCGGTGCTGGCTCGAAGGGCCGAATGGCCCACTCCTGCACCCATTGTCTATTGTTTATTATCTGTTATACTGTACGATGTATCTGTAATTTGAACAGTTTGTTAAATCATTTATAAAATTATTCAGACCAGTTAGTCTGACATCAGTGGTGGGGAAGATGCTGGAGTCATTTATAAAAGATGAAATTGCGGAGCATTTGGATAGCAGTAACAGGATCGTTCCGAGTCAGCATGGATTTACGAAGGGGAAATCATTCTTGGCTAATCTACTGGAATTTTTTGAGGATGTAACTAGGAAATTTGACAGGGGAGAGCCGGTGGATATGGTGTACCTCGACTTTCAGAAAGCCTTCGACAAGGTCCCACATAGGAGATTGGTGGGCAAAATTGAAGCTCATGGTATTGGAGGTAGGGTACTGACATGGATAGAAAATTGGTTGACAAACAGAAAGCAAAGAGTGGGGATAAATGGGTCCCTTTCAGAATGGCAGGCAGTGACTAGTGGGGTACCGCAAGGCTCGATGCTGGGACCGCAGCTATTTACAATATACATCAATGACTTGGATGAAGGGATTAAAAGTACCATTAGCAAATTTGCAGATGATACAAAGCTGGGTGGCAGTGTGAACTGTGAGGAAGATGCTATGAGGTTGCAGGGTGACTTGGACAGGTTGTGTGAGTGGGCGGATGCATGGCAGATGCAGTTTAATGTGGATAAGTGTGAGGTTATCCACTTTGGTGGTAAGAATAGGAAGGCAGATTATTATCTGAATGGTGTCAAGTTAGGAAAAGGGGACTTACAACGAGATCTGGGTGTCCTAGTGCATCAGTCACTGAAAGGAAGCATGCAGGTACAGCACGCAGTGAAGAAAGCCGATGGAATGTTGGCCTTCATAACAAGAGGAGTTGAGTATAGGAGCAAAGAGGTCCTTCTGCAGTTGTACAGGGCCCTAGTGAGACCGCACCTGGAGTACTGTGTGCAGTTTCAGTCTCCAAATTTGAGGAAGGATATTCTTGCTATTGAGGGCGTGCAGCGTAGGTTTACTAGGTTAATTCCCGGAATGGCGGGACTGTCGTATGTTGAAAGACTGGAGCGACTAGGCTTGTATACACTGGAATTTAAAAGGATGAGAGGCGATCTTATCGAAACGTATAAGATTATTAAGAGGTTGGACACGTTAGAGGCAGGAAACATGTTCCCAATGTTGGGGGAGTCCAGAACCAGGGGCCACAGTTTAAGAATAAGGGGTAGGCCATTTAGATCGGATATGAGGAAAAAAAAATTCAGTCAGAGAGTTGTGAATCTGTGGAATTCTCTGCCTCAGAAGGCAGTGGAGGCCAATTCCCTGGATGCTTTCATGAGAGAGTTAGATGTCCACTGCCCCAAACACATAATACATGTTGGCACTGCATTGACATTTTGAGTGTCGATGTCACAAAGGCAATAAGCATGGCAGTGATAACTATAGGAAGGCAGTTGTGAGGGAGAAATGCACAATAGGAAGGACATTACTGAGGGAAAATTGCACTATTGGAGTGGCAGTATTCAGAGAGCTTGTCTGCCTGTGATATCCACCACTAAGACAAATAAAGACTCAGGCACATGGGAATACCACCAATGCCAGCACATCTCATAATTTTTTTAATAAGAAACCAAAATATTGAAATATTAAGACAACACAGATGATTGAAGTGATGAGAAAAGTTACATACACCTGAAACTAGCTGCATTTATGGCAGGTTGGTGGAACAAAGTAATATTTTCAATTCATTTTCAGGGATCCTTACAGCCGCTTTTGAATTGTTTGTTTATATTTTGTCACTTTTAAGTAATTTCCATAGAGTCCTACATCTTGCTCACCAAAATCACAATGTCCTATTCCCTGGATATTGCTGTTCAGAAAATGCTGCAGACTCTCGGTACTGTTGCTCAACAGTGCTGAGAGTCTGTGCTGAGAAACATTTTCTGCATTTTGGTTCATAATTCCAGCATTTGCAGTTTAAAAATAAAGTAATTCGCCCACTAGCTTGCCATTATGCGCTCAAGTCCCTTGAAAAGTGAAATATTTTTTCATTCCATTCTGAGTAGTTTATGAGAAGATTTCGAAACTCCCAACTGTTGCTTCTAGCACTCTCTCTACAGCACAAAAATATTGGCTGGATTAAACTGTTGGCAATCTCCCAATGCAAAGGCCTTATCTCTGCTGGTGGGACCAATTAAATATTAATCAGGATAAGTCTAAGTGTCATTAGGGCGGCACGGTAGCGCAGCGGTCGAGTTGCTGCTTTACAGCGAATGCAGCGCCGGAGACGCAGGTTCGATCCTGACTACGGGTGCTGCACTGTAAGGAGTTTGTACGTTCTCCCCGTGACCTGCGTGGGTTTTCTCCGAGATCTTCGGTTTCCTCCCACACTCCAAAGACATACAGGTATGTAGGTTAATTGGCTGGGTAAATGTAAAAAAAATTGTCCCTAGTGGGTGTAGGATAGTGTTAATGTACGGGGATCACTGGGCGGCACGGACTTGGAGGGCCGAAAAGGCCTGTTTCCGGCTGTAGATATATGATATGATTAAGTGCACTATGCTTGCAAAGTGTAAACATGAGAAGCACCATTTTTATCATTGACCCCAGTATTAGTTAACAATCTGACCTCACTAATGTTTGCCTGAAACTCTGGGAACATGGCTGCAATTCCAAGAAAAATATGTAAATGGCTGAGTAAGCAGCAAGTCAAGCTAACTTTATTTGTCACATACATATACAAGATGTGCAGTGAAATTAAAGTGGCAACGCCTGCGGATTGTGCTAAAACTACAAAATAGAATAGAATTATTTTTTTTAACACAAAAAATAAATTAATACAGTAGATTAAATTAGTCCCTGGTGATATGAGAGTTAACAGTCCTGATGGCCTGTGGGAAGAAACTCCGTCTCATCCTCTCTGTTTTCACAGCGTGGCAGCGGAGGCGTTTGGCTGACCGTAGCAGCTGGAACAGTCCGTTGCTGGGGTGGTAGGGGTCCCCCATAATGTTGCTGGCTCTGGATCTTCACCTCCTGATGTATAGGTCCTGCAGGGGGGGGGGGGGGGAGGGGGGTACTGCAGGGGGAGTACTTATCAGTACTACAAAATCAAAGATCCCAAATGAGAGGGATTAATGTTCCTATTAACCTGCTCACCGTGGTGACCCCCTTCCATGTTTTTAACTCTGGCAATTCCATCTCTTCCTCTGCACATTTTCCCCTCTATTTCCCATAATCCATGGTCACCATGGATTTGGTAAATTTAAGGAACTGCTTCCATGCTGTATTAATAAAACCTAAAAAACCCATAAGATAGCTTTTTTTTCAAGAAGGGAAGCTGAGATAAACAAGGGTAGTTATAAACTAGTGAATCCAACATTACCAGTAGGAAAATAATGGAATACAAATTGTGAGGGGCCAGATTTGAAGAGGCTGTGATTAATTCAAGGCAGTCAGCGTTAATTTGGGAAGGAGAGATCATGTCTGATTATATTTTTCAAAGAGATAACTAAGTGTGTTAATGAATGCCGTGCAGTTAATATCATTTACATGGACATTATTTGACAAGGTCTTATATGGCAGACTGGTCAAAAAGGTAAGAGCCTAAGGGACTGGGATTCAGGGCAATTTAGCTTCAAAACTGACAGTGATAAGGCAGAAGTGGATGGTTGATGGCTGTTTTGCATTTGGAAGCCTGCAACTGCAGGGATTGGTGCTGAAGCTCAATATTTATTCAATGCATTAATGATGTGGATTAGAATGCAGGATATATGAGAAAGTTTGCAGATTACACAAAATTGGTGGTGTTGATAGTAGGGTAGTCTGGCATTGACATGAATGACATTGCTGAGTTGGGCAAAGCAATTGGAGATGGAATATAATCATTTTGGGAGTAGTGCACTAATAAGGCAAGATACAGAATTAACAGTATCACCTGAGGAAATGCAAAGGACAGGGGACATTGATTTATATGACCTAGGACCACAGAAGACAGTGGCATGGGAAGATTAGGTGGTTAAGAAAGCATTTGGGGTGGGGGTGGAGGGTAAATACTTGCCTTCACTAGACAGGGCATTGAATCTAAAAGCAAGATTATGGTACAGCTGTACATTAGTATGCAGTGTAAGAGTTTAGAACAGAGTTGCACGATATGGTTTAGAACAGGATGCACGATATGCCAATTTGGACTGAGATGTAGGAAATCCTCACGCGGAGTATGGTCAATCTTTGGCATTCCCTGAGTAAGGCATCATTGTGTTCACTCAAAACAGAGATTGATAGATTTTTGGATATTATGCAAATTGAGTTTGGAGACGAGTGCAGGAAAATGGAATTGAGATAGATCACCCATGATGTCAGTGGATGATGGAACAACCTCAAGGGCCAAATGGTGTACTCCTTTTATTTCTTATATTCTTACATTCTTACTGGGCTTCATGGTGACATAGACAAACAGGTGGAATGGACAGCTACGTGGCAGATGAAATTTAAGGACGAGAAATGTGAAGTACTACATTTTGGTAAGAATGAGAAGCAGTACAAATTAGAGGGCTGATTCTCAAAAGGGGTATGAGAACAGTTCTGGGGTATATTCACTCAGTTTGTGAAAGTGGCATTGGAGGTTGAGAATGTGGTTTAAAAAAAGCAGGATCCTGAAGTTTATAATTAGAAGAACTGAGTATATGACCAGGAATTCACCATCAACCTTTATGAAAACACTGATTTGGCCACAAATGTATTATGTCCCATTCTGGGCAACACAATTTCAGACGCTGGACAGGCGGCAGAGGAGATTTACTAAAATGATGCCAAGGTTAAGTGATTTTAATGATCTGAATAGGCTTGAGAAGCAGGGATTGGAACAGAGACAGTTACAATGATGAAGTGTATAACCAAGGAACATTAAAAAAAGTATACTATTGGCAAGGGGAACTAAGGAAAATTGAATGAAGGTGGTTGGCAAAAGAATCATAAGAAACAGGACAAAAGCATGTCCCATGCACAGCCAATGGTTAGGGCTTGAATGCATCAAATATCTTCTGTGAAAACATCTTTACTGCATTTCAGTCTGGTAAAGTACTGAGCTCTCCCAAGCTCAAAGGCGTGATTTTCTTATCCTGACTGAACTAAACCTAGGCCTCCTCCCTCCCTTCCCCTCCTCCTTCCCAGATCTCCCTCTATCTTCCTGTCTCCACCTATATCCTTCCTTTGTCCCACCCCCGACATCAGTCTGAAGAAGGGTCTCGACCCGAAACGTCACCCATTCCTTCTCTCCCGAGATGCTGCCTGACCTGCTGAGTTACTCCAGCATTTTGTGAAATAAATCGATTTGTACCAGCATCTGCAGTTATTTTCTTATACTACTAGGCCGACAGTTGGATTGGCAAATTTATTTGAAGCTTTCAAAATGCAGCTTGGTAAATCAGATTCCCACAGCTGTGTGGGGGGATGGGAATGGGACGAACTGGATTTTCTGTGCACAAATGGACTCTTTTTATGCTGTAACCATGCCTTGATTCTTTATTAAAAATGTTTTTCATTTCTCAAGTTACTGATTGGAGTTGCAGAAAGTCTGTAGCATAGGCAGGTTAAATCTGTTGTAGAAAAGGGAAAAGGTTCAACTGACTAAATTATTACTTTATATTTCTCCTCGGGTACAGAGTGACTGAAAGAATAGCTAATGGTGGAAAAGTTGAAAACACAAGAAATAACCTAATGTCAGATGAATAAGCAAAATAAAGGGTGAGTGTTTGTCAGTACGACTTTGCAGGTATTGAAGGTGTGGTGCATTTTCAGGTGCGGTTATTTAGGGAGGAGACAGTATCAAAATACTTGAAAAGGGAGGAGCACTTGGCGAACAATCAATGATCACAAGGCATTCATACCTTTGTGGAAAGTTACTGTCGTATATCTTCCCCTGGAGCCAGACAATCAGTATCATTTGATGTTGCCAGCTTTATTTTCAATTTAATTTATTCCAATTTATTGCCAGATTCAATCACCTGAGCATAAACACATAGGTAAATTAAATGGAAAACATCCTGAGCTCTGATGCAATGAAGTCCAGAGAAATGGTAATTTGGAATTTATCTACTCCTGGCAAGTCAGCATCCAGGGGTTCCTGTGGAAAAGATGCTCCTTTCTCCGAATCATCAAGGAGAGCCTTGAGACCATAATGAAGCACGGACCAGAGAAACAATGAAAAAACTACTGGCCAGCATAATGGGGAAATATGCTGCCTGGCCCACTGAGTTACTCCAGCATTTGTGTTTATCTTCGACATAAACCAACATCTGCAGTTTCTTCCCACGCATAAAGGAAAATATGTTTTAGTCCCAACAACTTTGAATGAGACAAAGTAACTCAATGGGTCAGGCAGCATCTCTGGAGAACATAGATTGGTGACTTTTTGGGTCAGGATCCTTCCTCGGACGTTGAATGCCTATTCAGTTTTTACAAAGATGCTTTGTACAAAAGATGATAGGTTTGACATATTACTCAAGGACAGTAAGGCAATACAGGGAGAAAAGATGAAGTACGAAGGTAAGCTAGCCAAGAATATAAAGGAGGATAGTAAAAGCTTTATGTATGTGAGGAGGAAAAAATTAGTTGAGACAAATGTGGGTCCCTTGAAGGCAGAAACAGGTGAATTTATTATGGGGGACAAGGAAATGGCAAACAAGTTGAACAGGTTCTTTGGTTCTGTCTTCACTAAGGAAGACATAATCTCCCAGGTGTACTAGGGGACAGAGGACCTAGGGTGATGGAGGAACTGAAGGAAATTCACATTAGTCAGGAAATGGTGTTGGGTAGACTGATGGGACTGAAGGCTGATAAATCCACAGGGCCTGATGGTTTGCATCCCAGGGTACTCAAGGAGATGGCTCTAGAAATTGTGAACGCATTGGTGATTATTTTCCAATGTTCTATAGATTCTGGATCAGTTCCTGTGGATTGGAGGGTAGCTAATGTTATCGCACTTTTCAAGAAAGGAGGGAGAGAGAAAGAGAAAGCAGGGAACTATAGACCAGTTAGCCTGAAGATGCTGGAGTCAATTATCAAAGATGTAATAGCGGCGCATTTGGAAAGCAGTAACAGAATTGGTCCAAGTCAGCATGGATTTACGAAGGGGTAATGACTAATCTTCTGGAATTTTTTGAGGATGTAACTAGGAAAATGGACAAGGGAGAGCCAGTGGATGTGGTGTACCTGGAGTTTCAGAAAACCTTTGATTAAGGTCCCACATAGGAGATTAGTGGGCAAAATTAGAGCACATGGTATTGGGGGTAGGGTATTGACATGGATAGAAAATTGGTTGGCAGGCAGGAAACAAAGAGTAGGGATTAACGGGTCCCTTTCAGAATGGCAAATGGCAGGCAGTGACAAGTGGGGTGCCACAACACTCAGTGCTGGGACTGCAGCTATTTACAATATACATTAATGATTTAGATGAAGGAATTAAAAGTAACATTAGCAAATTTGCAGATGACACAAAGCTGGGTGGAAGTGTGAACTGTGAAGAGGATGCAGTATAATGTGGATGTGAGGTTATCCACTTTGGTGGCAACAACGGGAAGGCAGATTATTATCTGAATGGTGTCAAGTTAGGAAAAGGGGAAGTACAACGAAACCTGGGTGCCCTTGTACATCAGTCACTGAATGTAAACATGCAAGTACAACAGGAAGTAAAGAAAGCTAATGGCATGTTGGCCTTCATAACGAGAGGAGTTGACATAGGACCAAAGAGGTCTTTCTGCAGTTGTATAGGGCCCTGGTGAGACCACACCTGGAGTATCGTGTGCAGTTTTGGTCTCCTAATTTGAGGAAGGACATTCTTGCTATTGAGGGAGTGCAGCATAGGTTCACGAGGTTAATTCTGGGATGGCGGGACTGTCATATGATGAAAGAATGGAACGACCGGGCTTGTATTCACTGGAATTTTGAAGGTTGAGAGGAGATCTTATAGAAACATATAAAATTATTAAGGGATTGGACACGCTAGATGCAGGAAACATGTTCCTGATGTTGGGGGAGTCCAGAACCAGGGGCCACAGTTTAAGAGTAAGGGATAGGCCATTTAGAACTGAAATGAGGAAAACCTTTTTCACACAGAGTTGTGAATTTGTAGAATTCTCTGCCTCAGAAGGCAGTTGAGGCCGATTCACTGGATGCATTCAAAAGAGAGTTAGATAGAGCTCTTAGGGCTAGCAGAATCAAGGGGTATGGGGAGAAGGCAGGAACAGGGTACTGATTGTGGATGATCAGCCATGATCACATTGAATGGCAGTGCTGGCTCAAAGGACAGAATGGCCTCCTCCTGCACCTATTGTCTATGTATGTAGTTTTGATCAGAAAAAATTGAAATTTAGGAAGATTTCCACGTCTTTCTTCTTTTCCAGAGGTCTTCTTTGCTTGGCCAGATTAAGCTTTGTGTTCTGGATGCTACATGTTCCATATTTTGCCTTTAAATAGGTCCATCTGTGCAAATATTACAGACACATGGAATTAATTTACTTGATGTTAACCCTAAAGTTAAGCAGCTGGCATCACATTCTCAGCACTTGCGAAATTCCAGATTGTGTCATTCCCTTTATGTCCTGCCCTGATTGAATTTCTCAAAATGCATCATTTCATACCAATCCATGTGGCATACCCTCTAGTAACAGCCCTTCACTACAATTTTCTGCCTCCCATCACAAAACCAAGGACAAAGGAGTCAGTAGATGTTGTTTACCTAGATTTTCAGAAAGCCTTTGATAAGGTGCCACATGGAAGGCTGCTGAGGAAGATGAGAGCCCATGATATCAAAGGACAAGTACGGCATGGATAGCAGGTTGGCTGGATGGCAGAAGGCAAAGCGTGCAATAAAGGGGGCTTTTTCTGGTTGGCTGCCAGTGAATAGCGGAGCTCCGCATAGCTTGGTGCTGGGGCCGCTGCTCTTCACTTTGTATATTAATGATTTGGATAAGGGGATTGAAGGGTTTGTGGCCAAGTTTGCAAATGATACAAAAAAAATGATGGAGGGGAAGGTAGTGTAGAAAAGGAGGAACTCTGTAGAAAGACTTGGACAGGTTGGGAGAGTGGGCAGAAAAGTGGCAGATGGAATATAGTGTAGCAATGTGTGGTGGCATGCATTTTGGTAGTAGGAATAAAGGCGTAGACTATTTTCTAAATGGGGAAAGCATCCAGAAATCGGAGGTGTAAAGGGACTTGGGAGTGCTGGTGCAGGATTCCCAAAAAGTTAATCTGCAAATCGGATTGGTAGTAAGGAAGCAAACGCATTTATTTCGAGGGCTTGCACACAAAACAAGGATGTAATGCTGAGGCTCGATATGGCACTGGTCAGGCCGCATTTGGAATATTGTGAGCAATTTTGAAATCCATATCTGAAGGATGTGCTGGCTCTGGAGAGGGCCCAGAGGAGGTTTACATGAATGATCCCAGGAACGAGTAAGTTAACTCATATGATGAGCATTTGACGGCACTGTGCCTGTACTCACTGGGGTTTAGAAGAATGAGGGGGGCGGGGGGACAACATTGAAATGGACAGAATAATGAAAGGCTTGGATAGAGTGAATGTGGAGAGGATGTTTCCACTAGTGGGAGAGTCTAGGACCAGAGGTCATAGCCTCAGAACTAAAGGATATTCTTTTAGGAAGCTGAGGAGGAATTTCTTTCATCAGAGGGTGGTGAATCTGCAGAATTCCTTGCCACAGAAGGCTGTGGAGGCCATCAGTGCATATTTTTAAGGCAGAGATAGATTCTTGATTAGCATGGGTGTCAGACGTTATGAGGAAAAGGAAAGAGAATGGGGTTAGGAAGGAGAATGGCCTAATTCTGCTCCTATCACTTATGAAATCAAGTAGAAAACTTATCAACAAAATCAATAGGACTAACTATTCCCTGATAGAAAGCAGACTGATCAAAGGGCAGTATGTTACTAGATTTATTGCATGAGCAAGTCTCTTGAGGGTACAAGAACATTTCAAGCACAGTTGCATTGGTAGAATTTAAATTAACCCCCTGAAAAATGAAGTGCAGTTTTAGTCATAATTCCTATTCAATTAATACTCTGATCAAGTGCGTGCAATTTGGTCTGATTTTAATACCATAAGAAACTTTGCTATCAAATCCTCATTATTCTTGACATATGTATGCAAATAACAATGGAGGGAACAAAGGCTGGCTGGTATTCAGTGGGTACTAGCACTGTTCAGCATGATGCCATTGCGCGTGGACTTCCCTTCACTCATTAACTGAAGTGTTGGGATGAAAGTCATGCAGTTTGAGAAGGGTCTCAACCAGAAACGTCACCTATTTCTTTTCTCTAGAGATGCTGCCTGACCCCCTGAGTTACTCCGGAATTTTGTGTCTATCTTTGGTGTAAATCAATATCTGCAGTTCCTTGCAGTGTCGTGTAGGATATCCCCATGCACTGAACCTGATTCATCCCCAATCAGGAATAGTGAATTGAATAGCAGGTAGGAATGATAAAGAAGAAATTTAGGCTCAGAGATACTTATATACCAGTGCACATGGAGTGAATCATTAACAGGCAAATTAAGTATCAGTCTTCAGTGCAGGCCTGAAATACAAAAGGCTGTAAATTAATTAATCTCATCTTGGTGGCGCCCCCATCTAGAATGAATGAATCTCAAGGAGGAGATTGGTTTTGGAAGAGATGACCACGGACTAGGAATGATAAGTTATGAAAAATTTGTCTAAATTGTGCTTGTAGTTATTTTGACTCAGGAGATTAGGGATGATTCCATGGAGGAGTTTTAAGATCAATAAAGGAAAAGGATTAGAAATAATCTATTTCAACTGCAGAGATGGGATAGAAGTGGAGCTCAGAATAGAAAACAAACATATATCAGGATGCCCTTCCCTACACAAAGGGCTGGAAGTAAGTTATAGAAAGCCCGGTCAGAGCCCATCTGAAGTAACCAAATTCAGAGAAAATCTCGAATTTTCTCCACCAAAAAGCGATTGTGATTTGGGAATAATTTTAAAATTCAGAAATGACACCAATGATTCTTTGTTGGGTCACAGTAGCACGGTGGTAGAATTGCTGCCTTACAGCTCCAGAGACCCGGGTTCGATCCTGACGACGGGAGCCGTCTACACGGTGTTTGTACATTCTCCCTGTGACCACGTGGGTTTCCTCCCACACTCCAAAGACGCAGAGGCTTGTAGGTTAATTAGCATCAGTAGAACTGTGCTAGTCAACGCGGACTCGGTCATCGAAGGGCTGTCTCTAAAGTCTACTTAGTGTAAAGGGCGATGTGGGTTATGTGAACCTCAGGTAAGTGAAGATTTAAGACAGTCATGATCTAGTTAATTGGTGGAACAGGTGCAAGCAGCCTTTTTTCTGACCCCCCTCTTGTTCTAATCACTCTACGCAATACAATGAAGAATGTTTGAATAAGTCAATTGTTATGAGCCAGGAAATAAAAACACAAGCAAGTGGTAATATTTATACATAATCATTAAATATTTGGTAGCTCTACAATCTTCCTAGCTTGTCTTCCTCAATATTTACAACTTCATGATCAGTTCCTTACCTATGCAAGTTCACTCAAAAATATTACACAATGTAGAAATGTTTTAATCTGACATCTATAACATAAAGTTCTCAAAAAAATAGTTTTATTTAAACTGCAGAAGGTTAAAAAAAATTCAGATTGTTAAATTCATAAGTATTTTTTCAGACCCAACAGGGACTGGTATTTGTAATACTGTGAACAGACTTGGCAACAGGTAGCGAGGCAGAACACAAGCTCACTGCTCAGAATCCTGGATCATTAAATAAATCAGAAAGCAGAAATCTAATTGAAACACTGATGGCGCAAGATAGAAATGGACATGGATCTATGAAATAATATAGGACGTGTCACAGTATGAGAGGTCAGTCACTGTCTGAAAGATGGGGTTAGTCCTTTGCATCCCCAAACTGTTGGTCTATCCTTCTTTCAGATATCAACTTGCTAGTGGTGTGTTCCCAGCACTCTTGCTCTTGAGTTCTAGGTGACAGACACAAAGAACTGCACACTCTCAGCCAAATGATAGCTTGACCAGGAAAGTAAGGAAGATTCACATTAATTTGTTGCAATTAATTCCTCCAGTGTTTACCTGGAGTACAGGCAGGGAGAGTTTTACCCCTGCAGATGCATAATAGGAAGGGATGTAAATATAGAGGATTACACTAGTCACGAGGCATATGATTAAATGGGGATGCAGCACCTTTAACTTTATGTTTTAATACAAGTTTCAGATTCCTTCTACGTAAATCACCTTGAAATACAGAACATATGCAGAGAACAGCCAATTCGTAATCCCATAAAATTCAGTGAGGTGATCTGCTTTGGGTGAACTGCACTGCAGGACTATTCATGTCCGCACGGACCACCAGAATAAATCATCAACTATGTGGCTACCCTGCATTAAATAGCACAGGCTAGATTACATATATCCAAACAGAGAAAGCAGCTCACTCCCACCATCTTCCGACTTGGGGATACAGGAGGGGCAGTGGGTGGGGGAGAAGAATACTACTATCAACTAACAAAATGATGTTGTCATAGAGTCATTGAGTCCCACAGCACAGAAAGAGGCCATTCGGCCCATCTCTTCCGTGCCGCCCGTTACCAAACAGTCTCATTTTAATCCCATTTTCCTGCATTTGGACCGTAACCCTGAATGTTGTAGCATTTCAAGTGCCCATCCAAATGCCTCTTAAACGTTGTGAGTGTTCCCGCCTCCACCACCACCCCAGGCAGTGAGTTCCAGACTCCAACCACCCTCTGGGTGAAAAAGTTCTTTCTCACATCCCCCCGAAACCTCCCTGTATCCTGTACCCTGTATCTATGTCCCCTCGTTGTTGAACCTTCCACCAGTGGAAGAAGTTCCCCGCCATCTACCTTATCTATGCCCCTCATGATCTTGTACACCTCGATCATGTCCCCTCTCAGCCTTCTCTGCTCCAGGGAAAACAACCCCAGTCTGCTCAGTCTCTCCTCATAACCGAGGCCCTTCATCCCTGGCAGCATCCTGGTGAATCTCCTCTGCACCCTCTCCAAAGCTATCACATCCTTTCTATAATGTGTTGACCAGAACTGTACACAATACTCCAGCTGTGGCCTCACCAGTGTTCTGTACAATTCCATCATTACCCCCCTACTTTTATATTCGATGCCCCGGCTAATGAAGGCCAGTAACCCATATGCCTTTTTAACCACCCTGTCCACCTGTCCTGCTGCCTTCAAGGACTTGTGTACCTGTACTCCAAGGTCCCTCTGTACCCCTGTCTTCCCTAGGGTCCTTCCATTCATGGTGTACTCCCTCTCCAAGTTATTTCTGCCAAAGTGCATCACCTCGCACTTTTCAGGATTAAATTCCATCTGCCACTGCTCCGCCCATCTGACCATCTCATCTATATCTTCCTGCAGCTTGCAGATCCCTTCCTCGCTATTTACCACCCCCCCTACCTTTGTGTCATCTGCAAACTTGCTGATCATGCCCTGTACGTTGACATCCAGATCATTTATGTAGATTACAAACAGTAAGGGACCCAACACCGATCCCTGCGGCACTCCACTGGACACCGGCCTCCAGTCACAGAAACACCCTTCTACCATCACCCTCTGCCTTTTCTCACTAAGCCAGTTTTTTATCCATTTTGCCAAGGTGCCCTGGATCCCATGGGCTCTTACCTTCTTGACTAGTCTCCTGTGTGGGACCTTGTCAAAAGCCTTACTGAAATCCATGTATACCACATCCACTGCACTACCCCCATCTACCTCCTTGGTCACCCCTTCAAAAAATTCAATCAAGTTAGTCAGACACGACCTTCCCTTAACACAGCCATGTTGACTATCCTTAATTAACCCTCGATCCTCCAAGTGAAGACTGATTCTGTCCCTCAGAATCTTTTCTAGCAGCTTCCCCACCACCAATGTCAGACTCACCGGCCTGTAGTTCCCAGGTTTATCCCTACTGCCCTTTTAAAATAATGGCACCACATTAGCTATCCTCCAGTCCTCCGGTACATCCCCTGTTGCAAGAGAGGCTCTGAAAATTTGTGCCAGAGCCCCCGCAATCTCCTCCCTTGCCTCTCTCAGCATCCTGGGATACATCTCGTCAGGGCCCGGAGACTTATCCACTTTTAAGCCTGCCAGAGCCTCCAGCACCGCCTCCCTGTCAATAGCAATATGCTCAAGAACATCACAACCCTCCTGCTCCATTTCTAAGTCCGCATCGCCCTCCTCCCTCGTGAAAACAGATGCAAAAAATTCATTTAAAACATCTCCTACATCCTCTGGCTCCACACACAGCTTTCCACTATGGTCCCTGATGGCCCCCACTCTTTCCCTCGTTATCCTCTTACCCTTGATATACTTATAGAACACTTTGGGATTTTCTTTTATTTTGCCCGCTAGTGCTATCTCATGGCCCCTTTTTGCTCTCCTAATTTCTTTTTTAAGAACCGCCCTACACCTTCTGCATTCCTCTAATGATGTCTGTGCCTTAAGTTCTTTATGCCTTCCAAAAGCCCCCCTCTTTTTTCGAATCAATCCTACTATATCGTTCGACATCCAAGGTTCTTTGGACTTGTTTGTCCCACCCTTGAACTTTAGGGGAACATGCTTCCTCTGTACTTTTTCAATTATTCCTTTGAATGACTCCCACTGTTCTGATGCGGTCCTCCCCACGAGAAGCTGATCCCAGTCCACCAGGGCCAACTTCTGCCTTATCAGATTAAAATCGGCCTTGCCCCAATTCAGTAAATATCACTGAATTGTGATCACTGTCACCAAAATGCTCTGCCACTGACACATCAGCCACCTGTCCGGCCTCATTTCCCAAGATTAAGTCCAATACCGCCCCCTCCCTTGTTGGACTTTCAACATATTGGCTCAAAAAGCCCTCCTGGATGACCCTTAGGAACTCTGCACCCTCAGGGCCCTTGACACTTTGGCTATCCCAATCAATATTCGGGAAGTTGAAATCCCCTACTATTACTACCCTGTTGTTTTCACACACCCCCGAGATTTGCCTACAAATATGTTCTTCTATTTCCCTCTGACTGTTTGGGGGTCTGTAGTATACACCCAGTAAGGTGCATGCCCCTTTTCTATTTCTCAATTCCA
Organism: Rhinoraja longicauda; assembly: GCF_053455715.1. Lineage (NCBI taxonomy): Eukaryota > Metazoa > Chordata > Chondrichthyes > Rajiformes > Arhynchobatidae > Rhinoraja > Rhinoraja longicauda. The sequence continues at coordinate 26,413,743 of NC_135980.1, read as the reverse complement.
CCCAAATAGCCTCATTTGAGGAACCCGCTAATATGTCATTCCTTCTTACAGCAGAAATAGTTTCTTTGATTAATACTGCAACACCCCCTCCCCTTTTTCCCTGCTCTCTGTCTCTCCTGAAGATTCTATATCCTGGAATATTGAGCTGCCAGCCCTGCCCTTCCTTCAACCATGTTTCCGTAATGGCAACAATGTCGTACTCCCATGTGTTCAGTAACACCTTCAATTCATCCCCCTTGCTTCTAATACTCCTTGCATTAAAATAAATGCCGTTCAGACTTGCCCTACCCCATTGTGCTGGGACATTTTTGTTCTGCCTCCCAATCTGACCAGTTTTTTCCTCTATATTTTCCTTCTCCTCACCCCCTATACTAGCTCCATGCTGTATCCAACCCCCTGCCAAATTAGTTTAAACCCTCCCCAACAGTGCTAGCAAACCTCCCCGCCAGGATATTGGTCCCCCTCTGGTTAAGGTGGAGACCGTCCGGCCTATACAGTTCCCACCTTTCCCAGAAACAGGCCCAATTATCCAGAAAAACGAATCCCTCCCCCCTGCTCCAACTCCTGAGCCACACATTAAACTGCTCTATCCTCCTATTTCTATACTCACTGATGTTGTCTAATAGAAAACATCAGGAATATTTGGGGGAAGACGATAGATGAACAGGAGAGGTGGGAAAGTACATTTAAACCTGCTATCTACAACGGTAGAGAGCTTATTTGCACAGCAGGTGGGCATAGTCAGGTATCCTGAGGGGGGTTTTATTACATTCCTGAGGGGAACAAATATCTGCCTCATTTCACCATGTTCATTACAAAACCATGCAGAGAACTAAAATAAAGGGTGCAAATAAAAACTAGTACCGCCATAACCTTTGTACAAAATAGTATTTTGAACAAGGATGTAAAGTGTACAAGTTGGAGGGAGGAAGGAGATTCCTCCTCATTTGAGAAAATGAACTCCTATCTTATTTAAGAACGTGAACTCAACAGCTAGAAACTGGTGGAAATAAAATATGGGATAGCGTCATAATCAGGAGGTCTTTCTCCCAACAAATATTTTATCATTTATCGTGTGCAACGCAAAAATCACACCAGTACCTCAAAGGCTTAAAGATATAGCACGTGCAAATTGTCATTAGCAACACAAACCTTTGTTGTTAACCCCTTTTCAATTCAAAATATCCATTTAATAAATCAAAAATTAAGGCTTCATTTACATAGAACTTCAGACCTTCACACGATACCTGGGAGTACAGTAACACTTAATATAGAATAAACAAGCTGGCTGCCTCAGCTGCTGTGACCATAAATGTAGAAAGAATCAAAATGTCACAGAGGCTGGAAACAATGTGAGGGCTTGCTCAGGGAAGATGCTACAGAGTAATCTGGGAGACGCACAGAACTCAGTCCCAAGGCTGGCACAGTACATTCTTGGTGACAATCAGTACTCTGTGCAGTATGTAAACTGTTCCAGAAATCCATCTGCTATTGGGAAGTATATTGTTGGGAAAGAAAGACTTGCAATTCAAGCATACAAAAAGTGATGTTTCCAATCTTTAAATTATTTTACTGAATCAGCAAGTGGTCTTTTACCCTTTAAGGAAAGCATTGAGCATCAGCCATTAGGACTTAAGGTGAAATATTTTGAGGTTTTCAATGTTATCATCTCAGGGTAAATGAAAGCACTCGATGCTAGTTTGTGTTTAATGGTTATTTCTTGCACCTAAAGTATTCATTGACAGAGTTGTTGCGGTTTAAACCTATGATTATCTAGATGGGATAGTACATTTTATAGTATCACACTCTGATTATTTGTGATATAGAACCATCAACAGCAGAGTCAACAGTCAACAGAGTCAACAGAGCTTTATTTGTCATTCGGTACCGAGGTACCGAACGAAATTACATAGCAGTCACACAAAAAAAAAGAACATAAGACACATGACCCCAACACAAACGTCCATCACAGTGACTCCAAACACCCCCTCACTGTGATGGAGGCAACAACACTTCCACTCTCTTCCCCACGCCCACAGACAGACAGCTCGTCCCCGACCGACCCACACAGTCCCCACAAGGGGATGGAAGTCCCCGCGGCCGAGCCGCACTGGGCGCTGAAACGTCTCGCGGCCGGGCCGGGCGATGGAAGGCCCCGCGGCCGTGCCGTGCGCAGCTAAGTCCCACGGCCGAGCCGCGCCGGGCGATGTTAGGTCCCGCGGCCGAGCCGCACCGTGCGATGGAAGGCCCCGCAGCCGAGCCGCACCCCGCGCCGTGAGGAAGAGACCTAAAAGGGAAAGGTTCCCCCCACCCACACCACCACCCCCCCCCACCCACACCACCACCCCCCACACATACACAACCAAAAAAAAAACAAAAACATCCCAACACCGACACAACAAAAAAAAGGAAAAAAAGACGAACAGACTGCTAGTGGGGCTGGAAAAAATTCCAGATGCAACATTAGTTTTCCACAACTAGCATTCATTCGGCCAGGGTTGATGTTTATTCCATTCTGCTACTGGCCATGAGCCAAGTTTAGTTCAGCTTTCCTTTTGCGCACAAGTTGCTGTTTACAGTCTGGATCCAGTATTATGCTGCAGGAGGTGTATGCCAAGGTGGAAACGAGCTACCTACACTGACTCCACTGCCACACTGTGCCATCAAAGAGCATTATGCTAGTGGGCCCCTGTTTGAATGAGAATCATCAGAGCAACTGACCAGCAAGCTGTACCAACCAACGCCTACCTGATTTGAGCCCATGAGACATGAAGGTTCGGTAGATAGACACAAAAAGCTGGAGTAACTCAGCGGGCCAGGCAGCATCTCTCCAGAGAGATGAAGGTTCACATGAAGCTAACATGTGAAGGTTCGGTAATCAGGATTAGAAAATTGACCCTTCTTTTAGGTTTGGGCGAGCTCAGTCCTTTACCAGTCTAAAATGCAGAAAGTATTTTATAGCAGGTGTTTTGCCCACAATAGTGGGATCCCTGCCAGCAACACTCAACACTCTCTGAACAATAATATTGAAGGTGATGGTCACATCAGATATGGAAAATGCAAGTCCTTCAGCTCGTGTCAGGAGTTAAAGGGCCAGTTAGATGTTAATTTTCTATCCGAGTAGATGACTGGTATCAACATCAGCATTTGGACAAAAATAAGAATGTGGTGTTTCACTGTGAACTCCCATTGCCTATACAAAAGACTTGATCACTCAATCCCCTCCCTTTATAGCTGTGAGTCAATGACACCATGAATCTGGAAACCACTTCTCCAGGTTCCTGGGATAAGGGTGCATGTAGAGGATTTAGGGAAAGGTGACAGACGGCGTGCAGTCCAAATTTGTTTGCTGCACGGTTTGGTCTTGTTTCTGCAGTTTAAACATGTTCCCAAACCTTGCTATTAACCTTGAATCGAGAATCCTACGCTGCACAGTCAACGAACAGAACCCAGGTCTTCTTAAAAGATAGACACAAGGTGCTGGTGTAACTCAACGGGTCAGGCAGCATCTCAGGAGAAAAAGGTGGTGTTTCACATCAGGACCCTTCATCAGACAGAAGGGATCCAACACAAAACGTCACTTATCTTTCTTCTTCAGAGATGCTACCTGACCCAAAAAGCTGGAGTAACTCAGCAGGACAGGCAGCATCTCTGGAGAGAAGGAATGGGTGACGTTTCGGGTCGAGACCCTTCTAAGGGGTCCAATCCGAAACATCAACCCATTCCTTCTGTGATGTATACATGCAACAATATGGTAAAGCTGCTATGTGATGTATACATGCAACAATATTGTAAAGCTGTGCCTGTGCATTTGCTAAAATACACAGAGTTAAATTGGCCATCTTGTGTCCAGACTTGTGTTGTTTTGGTCTCCCAATCAATGCGTGCTTTTGAGAATGATACTGAGTAGAACGTATCATTAATTGGCGACGAGGATAAACTTGTGAAGTTTCGTCTTGTGACTTGCTGTTGTGGCTACCATGGCTATTTTTGGCTCAATAGGGGAATTTGATGTTGCACAGGGCGACTGGGTGCAGTACGCCGAGCGCATTGAACATTACTTCTTAGCCAACGACATTACAGATGCGGGAAAGAAGAGGTCCATCTTGCTTACAGTGTGTGGAGGGCCAACTTACAGACTCATCTCGAGTTTACTTGCTCCACAGAAACCTGAGCAAGTCGAATATTCTGAGATTGTGTCAACAGTCACGAATCACAAGGTCACGAAACCGTCGGTCATCGTCCAGCGTTACAAATTCAATTCTCATCATCGTCAACCGGGTGAGTCAGTCGTGGCCGAGTTACGTCACTTCGCTTAACATTGTGCTTATGGTTTGAATCTCAATGAAATGTTACGTGATCGTTTGGTGTGTGGGATTGATGATGATCGCATTCAGCGTCGATTATTGTCGGAAGCCATGCTGGATTTCGACAAGGCACTCGGTATCACCACCGCTACGGAGACGGCAGACCGCAACACGGCTGATCTCCGTGACGGGAAACAAAAGCCAAGCCAAGCGATAAACAAAATCGCGAAATCAAGGGGGCCTCACTGTGGTCAGCCCAAGCGGGAAACCGTAAGAGGATTGTCGTGTTATCGCTGTGGTGGCTCTCTCCGCGCTGACCCAAACGACTGTCCAGCGAAACAGGTGGATTGTTTCAACTGCGGAAAAAAGGGGCATTTCTCACGGGTGTGCAAGTCGAGTGGGATAAATGCTCAGCATGGAAGGAAAAAACAGCAGAAAAAGCAGTCAGCCGGAAAAACGGATAAAAGCCACCAACTGACCGAGGAAGGTGATGTGTATGGTCTTTATCATACTAAAAGTGAGAAGAAGAAAGTTACTCCTTTCACTGTGGACATGTGTGTGGGGGGGAAAGACTATCCCCATGCAAATCGACACCGGAGCTGCAGTTACGCTTATCAGTGAAGAGACATGGAAGGACCAGTGGCGAAAAGGTGAAAGGTTACGCCTTCGTGAGAGCACCGCGGTTCTGCGTGCTTACACTGGAGAGAAAGTGGAATTGTTGGGAGAATGTTCGGTGCCCATCTCTCACAACCAGCAAACAGCGACGCTCAAGCTGCTGGTAGCGAAAGGGGCGGTACCAAATCTACTTGGCCGTGAGTGGTTGAAAGTTCTGCGACTCAACTGGCAGGAGGTGAACCAGGTCAATGTGAATGACCGCCTGCAGAGCCTCCTCTCCAAATACAGTGACCTCTTCAAAGCGGAACTTGGGACGCTCAAGGGCGTCGAAGTCGACATCTACATCGACCCGGCTGTACCACCGAAATTCATCAAGGCTCGACCAGTGCCGCTGGCCCGTCGCGATCGCGTTGATCGCGAATTAGATCGCCTACAGGAGGAGAAAATCATAGAACTCGTTCAACACTCGAGATGGGCAGCACCGATTGTCTCCCTTGACAAGGCAGACGGTAGTGTGAGAATCTGCGGAGACTACAGGTTAACAGTGAACACAGCAGCTCGATCTGATACGTATCCAATACCTCGGATTGATGAGTTTTTTACGAAACTGGTGAAGGGGAAGCAGATCACTAAACTTGACCTGTCGCACGCTTACCAGCAGTATTTTTTGTCGTCCAGATCCCGTGAACAGGTGACGATAAATACCCATCGCGGTTTATTCCAACACCGTTTGCCATTTGGCAATTCAACAGCACCGGCTGTATTTCCGCGTACGATGGACAATCTTCTGGCGGGGATTTCTGGAGTTGCTGTGTATCTGGACGATCTGCTCGTCACAGGTAGTTCCGAGGAAGAACACCTCGACAACCTCGAACAAGTCCTCCGCAGGCTCCAAGATGCAGGCCTATGATTGAAACGAGAAAAATGCGCCTTTCTCGTCAATGAAATCTAATACCTGGGCCATAAGGTGAGCGCTGAAGGGCTGCAGCCAGTGAATTAACGAGTCAAAGCCATCGATGAGCTGGCTGAACTGAAGAACCTCAGAGAACTGAAGACATTCCTTGGGATGTTGACCTATTAGGGCAAATTTCTGCCTTATCTCTCAACCATGCTCGAACCGCTTCATCAACTACTGCGCAAAACGGTTCAATGGCACTGGGGACCAGCTCAGCGGAAGGTGTTCGCACAAGCTAAGCAAAGCCTGAAATCATCCAAAGTTCTGACGCACTACGATAGCAACAAGCCACTCGTTCTCTCCTGCGACGCCAGCCCTTACGGATTAGGGGCAGTGCTGTCACACGTCATGGAAGATGGCACAGAAATGCCAATAGGCTACGCTTCACGCAGTACGAATAACGCCGAACGCAACTACTCGCAGCTGGATAAGGAGGGTCTAGCCCTAGTCTTCGGCGTTAAGAAGTTCCACACATACTTGTATGGACGACAATTCGTAATCAACACCGACCACAAGCCGCTTCTTGGGTTGTTCAGTAACGACAAGGCCATTCTGCTAATGGCTTCGCCGCCAGTGATTCGCTGGTCGCTAACACTGGCTAACTCTGGCAGCGTACGATTACGACATCGCGTACAAACCGAGCTCAGCCAACGCCAACGCAGACGCGCTTAGCCGACTCCCACGACGAGCGACGGTATAGTAAGCGCCAATACCAGGAGAAATCGTCCTTCTGATGAGCGAGTTGGAAAAATCGTCCATCACTCCGTCGCATGTTCGCACTATGACGCAGAGGGATCCGATTCTGTCTCGTGTTCGTGAATACATCATGAGCGGGTGGCCAGACAAACCACCAAATGATGATTTCAAGCCCTACTTCAATCGCAAAGTGGAGCTGAGCGTTCACGAGGGTTGTCTTCTCTGGGATAGTCATGTTGTACTACCAGCCCAAGGTCGCTCGCAAATGATCGAGGAAGTGCATGATGCCCATCCTGGTATTGTGAAGATGAAAGCGATTGCTAGAAGTTGTGTGTGGTGGCCTGGAATCGATAAGGACTTAGAGCACAACGTCCGAGCGTGTTCAGAATGCCAAATGCATCAGCGGGATCCGCCCATAGCACCATTGCATTCATGGGAGCATCCTAGTCTACCGTGGTCGCGAGTTCATGTCGATTATGCCGGCCCGGTACAGGGAAAGATGTTGCTTGTTCTAATCGATGCATATTCAAAATAGATTGAAGTGCATATCACGTGAATCAACCAGTGACGTCAATATCAACAAGCCTCGCTTCGTGTTTGTGACACATGGCCTTCCGCATACACTGGTTTCTGACAACGGCCCATGTTTTGCTAGCGAAAAGTTCGCAAAGTTCATGAAAGTGAATGGCATCCGTCATGTCAAAAGTGCGCCATACCATCCAGCAACCAATGGTCTCGCAGATGTCGGGACCGCTGCAAACGTGTGTTGCTCGATTCCTCATCTCGTATCGTTCAACGCCGCAAACTCCTACAACGCAAACGCCGGCTGAAATGCTGATGAAAAGGACAATTCGTACGCGTTTCAACATTGCGGTGCCAGATGAAAGAGCGACCATTGGTGACAAACAATTCTCGCAAAGGTTGCACCACGATTCGCGCCCAGCTCGAGGATTTGAGGAGGGAGAGAGCGTGCTAGTGCGCCACTACGCGAGAGGGGAGAAATGGGTACCAGGACGCATCGCAAAGAAGCTAGTTCCTGTCTCGTACCAGGTCGAGGTTCACGTCAACGGTGTAGAAATCTGGAAACGTCACGCAGACCAGATTCTGAAACGTGAAATTGACTCTCCCACAACCAACGAAACGGGAGATTCGATAGATTTCGACAGGGGTAGGCCCACAGTGCGCGATGAAGACATCAACGAAAGAAGCGTTGCACATGAAAACTTTGATGAAAGCAACCACGATGACACCGTCGAGGACACGACATCAGAGCGCAACGAAGAAGGGCGTAAGCAGTACCCAAAGCGAAATAGAAAGCGACCGGATTACTATGGATTCTGAAAACGGATGAATTTGACAACGGACTTGACTATACGGACTCGGTTATATGGACAATGTAAATGCACGAAAAATTGGTTATCATTAGTGGAAAGGATTGTAACATGAATACTCTTTCGGCATTACATTGAAGATGATACTCACATTCAAAATAAGAATTGGATATGTAAACTTTGATTTGGATTGTAATTTGATACAAAATGATGCATATTTTTGGACTTACTTAAATTGGGTTTTGTTATAGAAAAATACTTTGGAAACATAATGGATATAAAGATCATTACAATAGTGGATTGTTGTATACGTATTAGTAAGCTTTAGATGAAAAAAAAGTATCACAATTCTAAGGGGGGAGATATGTGATGTATACATGCAACAATATTGTAAAGCTGCTATGTGATGTATACATGCAACAATATGGTATAGCTGTGCCTGCGCATTTGCTAAAATACACAGAGAGTTAAAATGGCGATCTTGTGTCCAGACGTATGTTACATAGACATAGAAACATAGAAAATAGGTGCAGGAGTAGGCCATTCGGCCCTTCGAGCCTGCACCGCCATTCAATATGATCATGGCTGATCATCCAGCTCAGTAGCCTGTACCTGCCTTCTCTCCATACCTCCTGATCCCTTTAGCAAAAAGGGCCACATCTAACTCCCTCTTAAATATAGCCAATGAACTGGCCTCAACTACCTTCTGTGGCAGAGAATTCCACAGACTCACCACTCTCTGTGTGAAGAAATGTTTTCTCATCTCGGTCCTAAAAGACTTCCCCCTTATCCTTAAGCTGTGACCCCTGGTTCTGGACTCCCCCAACATCGGGAACAATCTTCCCGCATCTAGCCTCTCCAACCCCTTAAGAATTTTATATGTTTCTATAAGATCCCCCCTCAGTCTTCTAAATTCCAGCGAGTACAAGCCCAGTCTATCCAGTCTTTCCTCATATGAAAGTCCCGCCATCCCAGGGGTCAATCTGGTGAACCTTCTCTGTACTCCCTCTAAGGCAAGAACGTCTTTCCTCAGGTTAGGAGACCAAAACTGCACACAATACTCCAGGTGCGGTCTCACCATGGCCCTGTACAACTGCAACAGAACCTCCCTGCTCCTAAACTCAAATCCTCTTGTTATGAATGCCAACATACCATTCGCTTTCTTCACTGCCTGCTGCACCTGCATGCTTGCTTTCAATGACTGGTGCACCATGACACCCAGGTCACGTTGCATCTCCCCTTCTCCCAATCGGTCACCATTCAGGTAATACTCTGCTTTCCTGTTCTTGCCGCCAAAGTAGATAACCTCACATTTATCCACATTATATTGCATCTGCCATGCATTTGCCCACTCGCCTAATCTATCCAAGTCACTCTGCAGCCTCCTAGCATCCTCCTCGCAGCTAACACTGCCACCCAGCTTCGTGTCATCCGCAAACTTAGAGATGTTGCATTCAATTCCCTCGTCCAAATCATTAATATACACTGTAATTAACTGGGGTCCCAGCACTGAGCCTTGCGGTACCCCACTAGTCACTGCCTGCCATTCCGAAAAGGACCCGTTTATTCCTACTCTTTGCTTTCTGTCCGCCAACCAATTTTCTATCCACCTCAACACTGAACCCTCAATACCGTGTGCTTTAAGTTTGTACACCAATCTCCTATGTGGGACCTTGTCGAAGGCCTTCTGAAAGTCCAGATATAACACATCGACTGGTTCTCCCTTATCCACTCTACTAGTTATGTTGTTTTGGTCTCCCACTCAATGCGTGCTTTTGAGAATGATGCTGAGTAGAACGTATCACCTTCTCTCCAGAGATGCTGCCTGTCCAACCGAGTTACTCCAGCTTTTTGTGTCTATCTTCGGTTTAAACCAGCATCTGCAATTCCTTCCTACACATGCTACCTGACTCACTGAGTTACTCCAGCACTTTGTGTCTATCATTGGTATGAACCAGCATCTGCGGTTCTTTGATTCTATATCTAGGTCTACTTCAATGTTGCTGTTTCAGGAAGAGGAGGAACATTATCTCACATTTCATCCAGTAGAGGAGGAAGAAATTCAAACCTCAAATCTGAATCTTGCTGAGTAAGCAATTACCAGCTTTAATTTCAAATAAACTTTACTTAAAATAAAGATTGTGGAAGACAGGATCATTAGACCTCATTAAACCATTGAAGACAGTTCATTGTCTGTAAATAACAGCCTTAATGATATCCTGCCCCTTTTCTCACAACAAATCCATCATTCCCAATGCTGACTTGAAATAAGTAAGTCACAGGGCAGTGAATGCGATGGAAAACCAAGGACTCTACTTTCCCCTCTGACTTACCAGCGAGAGGTCAAAATGCTGGTGGGAATCCAATCATAACTTTAGGAAATAGATTATACAATGATATCCAGATGATGATAACTATTTCCTTGCTCACAGCTTGGAACCCCGTCTCCAGGCTGAGGCCCCTGGATCGCTTTCTACAATAAAGCATACAATCGGAACAGTTCTAATAATAAAAACGTTACACTGGAGTCTTCACACCTCAAATAAATATTCTTCAATGGGCTAGTGTGTGCTACATGCACCAGTGGACAAGTCTGGGACTCTGAGAAGTGTACATCAGTCATAAAGTAGCTGAGATTGGAAGGCTTAAATAGAAATGTGAAATTATTTGCTGAATTGTCTGCTGACTCACTTTAAGGTGCTGCTCGTTAAATAAAATATATTTGGAATTGCCCTTTTAGTCCATTATACAAGTTTAGATTAGTTTGGGTATAAAAGGGAACATATACTGAAAGGGGGGGGGGGGGGGAGACTGATAAAGATCTAACACTTAATTCCATTCAGATCTTGAACAGTTCTCCTTTATATTTCAAACTGTCAAAACTGTACTTGTCCCATAGCAGAGTACTCATTGTGGTGAAACAAAAATAACCCTCTTCTCTCAAGACATTTAAATTAAGTCAGATGTTCTCTTTGTCAGTGCTTCAACCTTGAGGAGAGATGCAGTGAAAGCATGATACACATAATGAGGGAAAGAAAAAATAGGGTCGGAAAGTGGCTTTGATGCTAGGATCCATAGTATGGAACAGGAGCCTCATCAACAGAGACATGAGATGGCAGCCATGTGCTGCCCATAATGGGTAAATAATGGAAGTTACACTTCAATATCAGGCCTTGAAGGATAGGTGGAAGGAAGCATCAGGATTTTAGGTTCGGGTTATTGATGTAACCAGCCATCTCACGTCTGCCAGAACTGAGCAAGGAGGGGAGAAAAAAACATAAGACTTCTTACTGAAGACCCAAGCACCGAGCCATAAATACACGAGACAGGGACGAAAATGACCCACATGGGCACTAATGACATTTCTGATTACACCCAAGATAACTTGAAAAACACTATCACTGAGCAAGGGTCCCGGTATCTATCTTTGAAAGCACTGATTCATGACAAAATGAATTACAAAACAATCACTTAATGGCAACTCCATCAATTCCAACAGTGGCTGGTTAATGGGTGGGATCAGAGCCATGAATACTGATACTGGAGGTGACATCATTGCTTTGATGCCGGTAGATAACACTTGATGAGTGAGCCAGGAATCCCTTCGCCAGTGAGCTTTAGTATTAGTAGCAGGGTTCTCTGAACTTCAGGCTTACAGTCAGCAAACAGACCCTGAAAAGCTGATGCACTTTGGTCATTAACAGGTGACTGGATAGCTTGGGAGTGACCAGGTCCCTGCCCCTTCACCCCCCCTCCCCCCTCCCATTCCCACATTTCTCTCTATTTATTAAGGTTAGTGCTGGTCTCAGTTGCTGCAGTTTCATCTTCTTGAAGCAGACACGCAGGAGAAGCTGGAAACACAATTAATTGCAATTGCTTGCCGTCTCTCTCAAATCGGTAAAGCTGGGCTAATGTCAGGATTGTAATTACTTCTGGTCATATTCTGCAATTAGTTTCTTAATGTGAGCCAGTTTGTTGTGGAGATATTCACAACGATATTTCTCTTGACTGTAGTTGGGATTTGTCTGCATAAAAAACACAAAAGAAACAATGCCTTCAGGTCCTGTCACCGTAGCAGTTTAAAACACGACATTTCATTGACATTGCTGTTTAACACTGACATATTATTTGAGAGAAGTAGGATGTAGTGGGATTAGTTTGGGACTGATGCAGGGTTAGATGGATGGAAAGTCGAGGATCCATCAACTGGTCTTCACTGATGGACAACAGTGGAGAGAGTCAACAGCTTCAAGTCCAGGACGTGCATATCTTTGAACATCTGTACTCGCCCCAGCACATTGATGCAATCACAAGGAAATCCCATCACTGCCTCTAGTTCCCAAGAGATTGCGAGGGTTTGATGTCACCGAATACTCTATTGAACTTCCACAGATATATACAGTAGAGAGTATATTGACTGGTTGCATTTTCTGACTCGATAACTCGAACGCCCAGGAACTAAAAAGGTTGCATAAAGTGGTAGGCACTGCCTGGTCCATCACGGGTATTGACCTCCCCAGCATTGAAGGGAAGCATGGGAATTGTGTCTCAGAGCTAATATCATCAAAGCCCCATACCACCTTGGCCACATTCTCATTTTGCTGCTACCATTGGGAAGGATGTACATAAGCCTGAGAACCATGACTTCCACGTTCAGTAAAAGTTTAGTTTAGTTTAGAGACACAGCGCGGAAACAGGCCCTTCGGCCCACAGGGTCCGCACCGACCAGTGATCCCCGCACATTAACACTATCCTACACTCGGGACAATTTTGTACATTTGAACCAAGTCAATTAACCTCAAACCTGTACGTCTTTGGAGTGTGGGAGAAAGCCGAAGCTCTCAAAGAAAACCCATGGGGTCACGGGGAGAACGTACAAACTCCATATAGACAGCAGCCGTAATTAGGATCGAAGCGTAATTAGGTCTCTGATGCTGTAAGGCAGTAACTCTATGGCTGTGCCGCCGTTTCTTCCCAGCAACCAACAGGCTCTTGAACCACACTGCACCACCCTATAACTGCAACCCGACCACAACAACAATCGACTATGGGGCCAATATTTTGGTTGTACTACATACTTCAGTTTTGCACAATTATGGTCTGGTTGCCTAATATTAATTTATCGTTGTATTGATTATTGCATATTCATTTGTTATGTTATTGCTTTAAAGGGCATGTTAATAATTAAACTTGTTTGACATTTGGGCAGTGCAGTGGTCAGTGGTAGAGTTGCTGCCTCGCAGTGGCAGATATGCTGCCTTACAGCTCCAGAGACCCGAGTTCCATCCTGACTATAGGTGCTTGCTGTCTGTACAGTTTGTAAGCTTTTCCCATGACCTTGTGGGATTTCCCCCACACTCCAAAGACATACGTGCTTGAAGGTTATTTTGTCTTCGGTAAAAGTTGTAAATTATCCCTTGTCTGTAGGATAGTGTACGGCAATTGCTGGTCGGCGTGGACTCGGTGGGCTTATTTCCACGCTGTATCTCTAAAACTAAAGTTAGCAGGGCAGTGGGAATGAAATTTGGGAATGATGCAGAGAAAAAACAATGAGATCCATTTTGGTTAACTCTAGCAAAGAATTAGTACAATTATGAAGAGCCAAATTTTTCATTGTTGTAAACCCAAGTAACTGCAACTCCCAGCAAAGTGCAAAGGCAGTGATGAAAAATGAGTGGACTCTAAGTTAGTTAGTGTTTGCACCCTAATGAGTGAGTAAAGAATTACCTCCACCGCCTACCAGGTATTTGCATAATTTCATTGCATAAGAGTTGTTCAAACTCTTACCTTTTTAATGTTACGATATTCCTGTAAAATCTGATCATGGATATTCTACAGGAAAAGGTCATATGTAAAGAGTCAGTAAACGTTTCATTAAAAGAGCATAGAGGGCAGGGCAAACTTTACAAAACAAACTCTGAACAAGTGACATCGTGCCAACACAGAATAAAGACTCTGAGTCTGAAGGAGGGGTTGGACCTGAAACGTCACCTATTCCTTTTCTCTAGAGATGCTGTCTGACCCACTGAGTTACTCCAGCTTTTTGTGTCTATCTTCAAAGTATAATTGACTTGCTCATTCAGTTAGAAACCGTTCGCTCTGCTCTGCTTTGTAGCCTGACTTACACCTCCCAAAATTCCAGTAGCATTGCTGAGTGTACACAGGGTGGCATAGTGTAGATGTGAAAAACTAAACTAGGTCCATCCGATACCCAGCTCATCAATTAACCACAATTTGAAGATCAATGGGTACAAACACCACCTTGAGCCACGCCTACTAAACATACCCTGGTACAATCCCAGTTATATTAGAGCGTGCAAAGAAGATTTATGAGGATGTTGCCAGGACTCCAGGGTCTGAGCTACAGGGAGAGGTTGAGTAGGCTGGGATTCTATTCCCTGGAGCTCAGGAGGATGAAGGTGATCAGAAAGAGGACAATGACCAGTTTAAGCAGTTTTATTTTCCCCTTTATGCATCAGAACCACCCAGTGATCTACCAGGTATTCCTGCCTTCTTAGACAGCCTACACATCCCAGAAATTACTACAGAGGACCAGACACAACTTGACAGGGAAATATCAACTGAAAAAATATTTCAAGCAATTAAACCGATGCAAAGCAACAAAGCCCCAGGACCAGACGGTTTCCCAATTGAAATATACAAAGACAATAGACAATAGGTGCAGGAGTAGGCCATTCAGCCCTTCGAGCCAGCACCACCATTCAATGCGATCATGGCTGATCACTCTCAATCAGTACCCCGTTCCTGCCTTCTCCCCATACCCCCTCACTCCGCTATCCTTAAGAGCTCTATCCAGCTCTCTCTTGAAAGCATCCAACGAACTGGCCTCCACTGCCTTCTGAGGCAGAGAATTCCACACCTTCACCACTCTCTGACTGAAAAAGTTCTTCCTCATCTCCGTTCTAAAGAATTTGCAATCATACTGGCTCCAACACATAAATTGTTGTATCAGGAAATTTTTAGCCAACAGAAACTACCTCAAACAATGTCGCAGGCAACCATATCAGTCCTACTTAAAAAGATAAAGACCCTCTATTGTGTGGTTCATACCGCCCTATAAGCTTGTTGAATTGTGATTATAAAATCCTCACAAAAATTTTAGCCACCCGTCTTGAAACAATAGTTTTCAAAGTTATTAACCCTGACCAAACTGGATTTATACCGGGCAGGCAGTCATTCTATAACATGCGGCGCCTACTTACTGTATTATATACAACTCACACCATAGAACAATCGGAAGTAATTATTTCTTTAGACCCTGAGAAGGCATTCGACTGTGTCGAATGGCAATATTTGTTTGCTGTTCTCAAAAGATTTGGCTTCGGCGCATCGTTCTTGTTATGGATTAAAATATTATATTTTGCGCCAATGGCAGCTGTGCGGACCAACAATATAGTCTCTGACTACTGCCAGATCCACAGGGGCTCCAGACAAGGCTGCAGCCTCTCTCCCTACTTATTTGATTTGGCAATAGAACCACTTGCTATAGCTTTTAGGACAGAAGATGGTATCAGAGGTATCTTTCGAAGTGGTAAATCTCATAAAGTATCGCTGTATGCGGACGATCTGCTGGTATATATATCCAATCCAACTGGCTCCATACCAAAGCTATTGCATATATTAGAGATTTTTGGCCGCCTGTCAGGTTATAAGATAAATTACTCAAAGAGCTTGCTGTTCCCAATCAACCACACTGACGGCGACTAGACAATAGACAATAGGTGCAGGAGTAGGCCATTCAGCCCTTCGAGCCAGCACCACCATTCAATGCGATCATGGCTGATCACTCTCAATCAGTACCCCGTTCCTGCCTTCTCCCCATACCCCCTCACTCCGCTATCCTTCAGAGCTCTATCCAGCTCTCTCTTGAAAGCATCCAACGAACTGGCCTCCACTGCCTTCTGAGGCAGAGAATTCCACACCTTCACCACTCTCTGACTGAAAAAGTTCTTCCTCATCTCCGTTCTAAATGGCCTACCCCTTATTCTTAAACTGTGGCCCCTTGTTCTGGACTCCCCCAACATTGGGAACATCTTTCCTGCCTCTAATGTGTCCAATCCCCTAATTATCTTATATGTTTCAATAAGATCCCCCCTCATCCTTCTAAATTCCAGTGTATACAAGCCTAATTGCTCCAGTCTTTCAACATACAACATACTACTCCAGCTTCCCATTTAAACTTGAGAAAAATATATTTACTTATTTGGGAATTAATGTCACCCATACTATGGGAAGTTTATACAGCCATAACTGTAAATCATTATTAGAACGAACAACACAGGACTTCAAAAAGTGGTCAACACTACCACTCTCATTTGTAGGCCGCATCAATATCGTTAAAATGACGGTTTTACCTAGATTTCTTTATCTTTTTCAAATGATCCCCATATTTATACCTAGGACAACTTTTCAGCAATTAGATAGACTAACCTCATCATTTATTTGGAACAATTCAAATACCAGGATGAAGAAAATATACTTGGAAGTTCATAAGAAGGCGGGTGGTTTCGGGTTGCCTAACTTTATTTATTACTACTGGGCTGCAAATATTGTAAAACTTTTACATTGGACATATTCATATAAGAGTAAACAGGGCACAGATGGAACTCTTGTCTGATCCTCTACCGATAATTACCTGCTCGCTACCTTATAATCGTAAAATACAAATGACAAACACGGTGGTTAAAACCTTGCTTAAAATATGGCTACAGTTCAGGAAATATTTTGGATTGAAAGGTATCAGCAGGCTTTTTCCGGTGACAAATAATCAATGTTTTACATATTGGCATAGGAATGGACTGGTATATTTTTGTGACTTGTTTACTGACGGAATGTTCACTTCCTTTGAAACGCTTGCTGAAAACCATAATATACCCAGATCTCATTTCTTTAGGTATCTTCAAATACGTAGCTTTGCTAAAACAGTGTTTCCCTCATTTCCTCATCTGTCCACTAAGAGCCAATTAGACACTATTCTGGAGCTGGACCCCTTTGATGGGAAACGTGTTTCAACAATTTACACATTAATACAGGAATTAAAACAGATAACCTGGGACAAAACAAAAACGGCATGGGAGAGGGACCTGGGTGTAGAGCTTTCTGATGAGGCGTGGCGAGAGATCTTAATTCGTATACACACCTCGTCGCTGTGTATACGCCATGGGTCGATCCAATTTAAAGTGCTTCACAGTCTTCATTATTCAAGAGACAAACTTGCCAGAATCTTTTCTATCACAGACCCTGGCTGCCCTAGATATGGCCATAGCCCAGCCTCTGAAGGACACATGTTCTGGACATGTCCCTCTCTCAACAGCTACTGGGGAAATATATTTGAGGTATTCTCCAATATCTGCAGACAAACTATAAATCCTGATTTGCACACAGCTATCTTTGGAATACCACCCCCAAACTGTAAGCTTACAAATCTACAAGCAAATGCTTTAGCATTTGCATCATTGCTTGCTCGCAGGCTTATTCTTTTTAACTGGAGGTTAAAAAAAGCTCCATCCTTTTTGCAGTGGTTAAAGGAGGTGCTCTCCTTTTTACCCCTGGAGGACCTCCTTTTTACCCCTGGAAAAGAACAGGTATAAACGGTGCAAGGCCCGCGGAAACTTTGTTCTGACCTGGAACCCTTAAATAGATTTTATCAATGATTTTTCCTTTAACTGAAAATATTGTCAACAGTCATAATCATTTATTTATATTTGTATGCTGCTGTTGCTAACATGTAACATTTGAACACAAACATTTTTTTTAATCCTTGGGGATGGGGGTATAAATGTCTGGTACTGTCCTGTACTGTTTGTTGCTGTCCTGTGTAAAAATTTTAAAAAAAGAAAAGAAAAAAAATAGAAAGAGGAGTATAAAATCATGAGAGGAACAGATCAGGTTGACGCACAATGTCTCTTGCCCAAAATAGAGGAATCGAGAACCAGAGGGCATAGGTTTAGGTGATTATTGTATTGGAATCTGCGGGGTAACTTCTCCAGGAAAAGGGTGGTGGGTGTGTGGAATGAGCTGCCAGAGGAGGTAGTTGAGGCAGGGACTATCATTCAAGAAGCAATTAGATGGCTACATGGATAGGACAGGTTTACAGGGACGTGGCCCCAGGCAGGCAAGTGGGACTAGTGTAGATGGGATATGATGGTCAGTGTGGGTAAGTTGGGCTGAGGGACTGGTTTCCACACTGCACGACGACTGATCTCAGTTCAGCAAAGTTCAGTTCAGCAACGGAAAATATTGTAAGAGGGGGTAGGGGATTATTATACGCCAGTGAACACAGTGACTCAGTGAGCACAACCAGTACTACAAAGGTGCAAGGGCTGTGTCACTTCTAAGAAGACGGGCCACAAGTCCAAACTACATGGTTGGCTCTGAGCGTTTTCAGAAAGATGAAAGACCATGTGTACTACACATCACTCTCACCCTCGGAAACAACGCAAACATTCAGAACAGACAAGGGAATTGTCCAGGATGGTCTGGCACAAGGAGGAAAGAAGCATTTGGGGAGGGAGAATTGAAAGGGGAGAGGGGGAAGAAAGCAAGATGCTAATTGGAACACTGACTGATGGGGTAAGGGTGTGGGAGAGGTACAAGTACTTAGGGCCACTGGAGGAAGATGAGATTAGGGGAAGGAAATGGTGGGAGGGGGAGACTGAAGGGACTGGGGAAGTTGGCTGAATAGGTAGGACTGTTGAAAGAGTGGGTGCAGACTCTGAAAAAGCTTTGCTCATCCACGCACGGCTCACTGCCCTGCCCCGCAAATATATGGGCGATAGTGCTTGGCAGCAGGAAATAGGGGTGCAATGGGCAGTGCTAATATTTGTCCACAAGCAATGCAGATGCTCCTGTACCTTGTAGTTGGCAGTCCCTGGTGAGAGTTGCTTCAGCTCCGCGTCCAGCTGTGTGAACCGCCTGGTGATGCTCTCTATCCTGGAGTGCAGGTCTCAGTACTCACTATACTCTGCTTTGAAATCAGTTTTGTAGCCTTGCCTCTGCTCCTGCGATGTAATTGCTGCATATTTACTGGTAGTCACTGTAGCGAAAAAGTTAAGCATATTTGCTCACACATTCCGCAAACCACGTAATCTCGTGCAGATACTGATTAGGGGATAAAATACTGTCCCCAGGAGTTTAGAAGGGGAGGACCTCATTGAAACTAACCAAATAGTGAAAGGCCTAGATATAGTAGACGTGGAAGATGTTTCCACTAGTGGGAGAGTCTAGCACCAGAGGGAAGAATTTATTTAGTCAGAGGGTGGTGAATCTGGAATTAATTGCCGCAGAAGGCCAAGTCAATGTACATTTTTAAGGCGGAAATTGATAGATTCTTGTTTAGTAAGGGCGACAAGGGTTCATAGGGAGAGGGCAGGAGAATGGGGTTGAGAGGGAAAGATAGATCAGCCATGATTGAATGGCGGGATAGACTTGATGGTCCAAATGGCCCAATTCTCATCCCATAATTTATGAAGACCCTTGCTCTTAATTGGAATAGAGCCATGGGATTACTTACAATGACGAGGGGGCAGATGCATCCTCTCTAGAAAGCTCACTTCCAACCGCACGGACTCTCTGAGCACCGCAGATAATTATCAGTCTGGGTATTCGTGTGTAGATCTCTGGAGTAAGGCTTGAAGCCACATGTTTCTGAGACAGATGTGACACCTACTAGGCCTTGGCCGATACATGTGGACAGCTAACATTTGAGTTAATGAACCATCAGATCTCAAAGAGCTTGTCAATCTCCAATAGTCAGAAAATCAGAGGAATAGGACAGAAATCAACCTTGTCTTGATTAGTGAGGTGCACAACTGAGGACCTATCTATAGTAGGAAAAAAAACTGCAGGTGCTGGTTTAAATCGAAGGTAGACACAAAATGCTGGAGCAACTCAGCGGGTCAGGCTAGAGTGGATGTGGAGAGGATGTTTCCATTAGTGGGAGAGTCTAGGACCAGAGGGCATAGCCTCAGAAACATAAAAAATCGGTGCAGGAGTAGGCCATTCGGCCCTTCGAGCCTG
Source organism: Rhinoraja longicauda (assembly GCF_053455715.1). Classification (NCBI taxonomy): domain Eukaryota; kingdom Metazoa; phylum Chordata; class Chondrichthyes; order Rajiformes; family Arhynchobatidae; genus Rhinoraja; species Rhinoraja longicauda. The sequence goes on along the minus strand of NC_135980.1, from coordinate 26,393,800 downwards.
CACCGCCATTCAATATGATCATGGCTGATCATCCAACTCAGTATCCCGTACCTGCCTTCTCTCCATACCCCTGATCCCTTTAGCCACAAGGGCCACATCTAACTCCCTCTTAAATATAGCCAATGAACTGGCCTCAACTACCTTCTGTGGCAGAGAATTCCACAGATTCACCACTCTGTGTGTGAAAAAAAACGTTCTCATCTCGGTCCTAAAAGACTTCCCCCTTATCCTTAAACTGTGACCCCTTGTTCTGGACTTCCCCAACATCTGGAACAATCTTCCTGCATCTAGCCTGTCCAACCCCTTAAGAATTTTGTAAGTTTCTATAAGATCCCCCCTCAATCTTCTAAATTCCAGCGAGTACAAGCCGAGTCTATCCAATCTTTCTTCATATGAAAGTCCTGTCATCCCTGGAATCAATCTGGTGAACCTTCTCTGTACTCCCTCTATGGCAAGAATGTCTTTCCTCAGATTAGGAGACCAAAACTGTACACAATACTCCAGGTGTGGTCTGACCAATGCCCTGTACAACTGCAGCAGAACCTCCCTGCTCCTATACTCAAATCCCCTCGCTATGAATGCCAACATACCATTCGCTTTCTTCACTGCCTGCTGCACCTGCATGCCTACTTTCAAAGAGTGGTGCACCACGACACCCAGGTCTCGCTGCATTCCCCTTCTCCTAATCGGCCACCATTCAGATAAGTCTGCTTTCCTGTTCTTGCCACCAAAGTGGATAACCTCACATTTATCCACATTATACTGCATCTGCCATGCATTTGCCCACTGACCTAACCTATCCAAGTCACCTTGCAGCCTCTAAGCATCCTCCTCACAGCTAACACTGCCCCCCAGCTTCGTGTCATCCGCAAACTTGGAGAACTAAAGGATATTTTTTAAGGAAGCGGAGGAGGAATTTCTTTCATCAGAGGGTGGTGAATCTGCAGAATTCCTTGCCACAGAAGGCTGTGGAGGCCATCAGTGGATATTTTTAAGGCAGAGATAGATTCTTGATTATTACGGGTGCCAGACGTTATGGGTAAAAGGCAAGAGAATGGGGTTAGGAGATAGATCAGCCATGATTGAATGGCCTAATTCTGCTCCTATCACATGAAATCAAGTAGAAACCTTATTAACAAAATCAATAGGACTAACTATTCCCTGATAGAAAGCAGACTGATCAAAGGGCAATATGTTACCAGATTTATTGCATGTGCAAGTCTCTTGAGGGTACAAGAACATTTCAAGAAGTTGCATTGGTAGAATTTAAATGAACCCCCTGAAAAATAAAGTGCAGTTTTAGTCGTAATTCCTATTCAATTAATACTCTGATCAAGTGCGTGTAATTTGGTCTGATTTTAATACCATAAGAAACGTTGCTATCAAATCCACATTATTCTTGACATATGTATGCAAATGACAATGGAGGGAACAAAGGCTGGCTGGTATTCAGTGGGTACTAGCACTGTTCAGCATGATGCCATTGCGCGTGGACTTCCCTTCACTCATTAACTGAAGTGCTGTGATGAAAGTCATGCAGTTTGAGAAGGGTCTCAACCAGAAACGTCACCTATTTCTTTTCTCTAGAGATGCTGCCTGACCCCGAGTTACTCCGGCATTTTGTGTCTATCTTTGGTGTAAATCAATATCTGCAGTTCCTTGCAGTGTCGTGTAGGATATCCCCATGCACTGAACCTGATTCATCTCCAATCAGGAATAGTGAATTGAATAGCAGGTAGGAATGGTAAAGAAGAAATTTAGGCTCAGAGATACTTATATACCAGTGCACATGGAGTGAATCATTAACAGGCAAATTAAGTATCAGTCTTCAGTGCAGGCCTGAAATACAAAAGGCTGTAAATTAATTAATCTCATCTTGGTTGCGCCCCCATCTAGAATGAATGAATCTCAAGGAGGAGATTGGTTTTGGAAGAGATGACCACGGGGCTAGAAGTGTAAGAAAATAACTGCAGATGCTGGTACAAATCGAAGGTATTTATTTCACAAAATTATGAACTCAGCAGGTCAGGCAGAGAAGGAATGGGTGACGTTTTAGGTCAAGACCCTTCTTCAGACTGATGTCAGTGGGGCGGGACAAAGGAAAGATATAGGTGGAGACAGGAAGATAGAGGGAGAACTGGGAAGGGGGAGGGGAAGAGAGGGACAGAGGAACTATCTAAAGTTGGAGAAGTCAATGTTCATACCGCTGGGCTGCAAGCTGCCCAAGCGAAATATGAGGTGTTGTTCCAATTTCCGGTGGACCTCACTATGGCACTGGAGGAGGCCCATGACAGAAAGGTCAGACTGGGAGTGGGAGGGGGATTTGAAGTGCTCAGCCACCGGGAGATCAGGTTGGTAAGGCGGACTGAGCAAAGGTGTTGAGTGAAACGATCGCCGAGCCTGCGTTTGATTTCGCCGATGTACAGAAGTTGACATCTAGAGCAGCGGATACAATAGATGAGGTTGGAGGAGGTGCAGGTGAACCTCTGTCTCACCTGGAAAGACTGTTTGGGTCCTTGGGTGGAGTTGAAGGGGGGGGGGGGGGGTAAAGGGACAGGTGTTGCATCTCCTGCGGTTGCAGGGAAAAGTGCCCGGGGATGGGGTGGTTTGGGTAGGATGGGACGAGTGGACCAGGGAGTTATGGAGCGAACGGTCTCTGCGGACCGCAGAAAGGGGAGGGGCTGGGAAGATATGGCCAGTGGTGGGGTCCCGTTGTAGGTGACGGAAATGTTGGAGGATGATTTGTTGGATTCGCTGGCTGATGGGGTGATAGGTGAGAACGAGGGGGATTCTGTCCTTGTTATGAGTGGGGGGAGGGGGAGCAAGAGCTGCGGGATGTAGAAGAGGCCCTAGTGAGAGCCTCGTCTATAATGGAAGAGGGGAAGCCCCTTTTCCTGAAGAATGAGGACATCTCTGATGCGCTAGAATGTGGCTAGAAGTGATAAGTTATGAAAAGTTTGTCTAAATTGTGCTTGTATTTATTTTGATTCAGGAGATTTTGACTTAGGAGATTTCCATGGAGGAGTTTAAAAGGATTAGAAATAATCTATTTCAACTGCAGAGATGGGATAGAAGTGGAGCTCAGAATAGAAAATAAACATATATCAGGATGCCCTTCCCTACACAAAGGGCTGGAAGTAAGTTATAGAAAGCCCGGTCAGAGCCCATCTGTAGTAACCAAATTCAGAGAAAATCTCGAATTTTCTCCACCAAAAAGCGATTGTGATTTGGGAATAATTTAAAAATTCAGAAATGACACCAATGATTCTTTGTTGGGTCACAGTAGCACGGTGGTAGAATTGCTGCCTTACAGCTCCAGAGACCCGGGTTCGATCCTGACGACGGGTGCCGTCTACACGGTGTTTGTACATTCTCCCTGTGACCACGTGGGTTTCCTCCCACACTCCAAAGACGCAGAGGCTTGTAGGTTAATTAGCATCAGTAGAGCTGTGCTAGTCAGCGCGGACTCGGTCATCGAAGGGCTGTCTCTAAAGTCTACTTAGTGTAAAGGGCGATGTGGGTTATGCGAACCTCAGGTAAGTGAAGATTTAAGACAGTCATGATCTAGTTAATTGGTGGAACAGGTGCAAGCAGCCTTTTTTCTGACCCCCCTCTTGTTCTAATCACTCTACGCAATACAATGAAGAATGTTTGAATAAGTCAATTGCTATGAGCCAGGAAATAAAAACACAAGCAAGTGGTAATATTTATACATAATCATTAAATATTTGGTAGTTCTACAATCTTTCTAGCTTGTCTTCCTCAATATTTACAACTTCATGATCAGTTCCTTACCTATACAAGTTCACTCAAAAATATTACACAATGTAGAAATGTTTTAATCTGACATCTATAATATAATGTTCTCAAAAAAATAGTTTCATTTAAACTGCAGAAGGTTCAAAAAAATTCAGATTGTTAAATTCATAAGTATTTTTTCAGACCCAACAGGGACTGGTATTTGTAATACTGTGAACAGACTTGGCAACAGGTAGCGAGGCAGAACACAAGCTCACTGCTCAGAATCCTGGATCATTAAATAAATCAGAAAGCAGAAATCTAGTTGAAACACTGTGATGGCGCAAGATAGAAATGGACATGGATCTATGAAATAATATAGGACGTGTCACAGTATGAGAGGTCAGTCACTGTCTGAAAGATGGGGTTAGTCCTTTGCATCCCCAAACTGTTGGTCTATCCTTCTTTCAGATATCAACTTGCTAGTGGTGTGTTCCCAGCACTCTTGCTCTTGAGTTCTAGGTGACAGACACAAAGAACTGCACACTCTCTGCCAAATGATAGCTTGACCAGGAAAGTAAGGAAGATTCACATTAATTTGTTGCAATTAATTCCTCCAGTGTTTACCTGGAGTACAGGCCTTGGAAGGTACAGTGACATTCACTGAGATCAGGCAGGGAGAGTTTTACCCCTGCAGATGCATAATAGGAAGGGATGTAAATATAGAGGATTACACTAGTCACGAGGCATATGATTAAATGGGGATGCAGCACCTTTAACTTTATGTTTTAATACAAGTTTCAGATTCCTTCTACGTAAATCACCTTGAAATACAGAACATATGCAGAGAACAGCCAATTCGTAATCCCATAAAATTCAGTGAGGTGATCTGCTTTGGGTGAACTGCACTGCAGGACTATTCATGTCCGCACGGACCACCAGAATAAATCATCAACTATGTGGCTACCCTGCATTAAATAGCACAGGCTAGATTACATATATCCAAACAGAGAAAGCAGCTCACTCCCACCATCTTCCGACTTGGGGATACAGGAGGGGCAGTGGGTGGGGGAGAAGAATACTACTATCAACTAACAAAATGATGTTGTCATAGAGTCATTGAGTCCCACAGCACAGAAAGAGGCCCTTCTGACTTGGGGATACAGGAGGGGCAGTGGGTGGGGGAGAAGAATACTACTATCAACTAACAAAATGATGTTGTCTAATAGAAAACATCAGGAATATTTGGGGGAAGAGGATAGATGAACAGGAGAGGTGGGAAAGTACATTTAAACCTGCTATCTACAACGGTAGAGAGCTTATTTGCACAGCAGGTGGGCATAGTCAGGGATCCTGAGGGGGGTTTTATTACATTCCTGAGGGGAACAAATTTCTGTCTCATTTCACCATGTTCATTACAAAACCATGCAGAGAACTAAAATAAAGGGTGCAAATAAAAACTAGTACCGCCATAATCTTTGTACAAAATAGTATTTTGAACAAGGATGCAAAGTGTACAAGTTGGAGGGAGGAAGGAAATTGATACAACATTTGAGAAAGTGAACTCAACAGTTAGAAACTGGTGGAAATAAAATATGGGATAGCATCATAATCAGGAGGTCTTTCTCCCAACAAATATTTTATCATTTATCGTGTGCAACGCAAAAATCACACCAGTACCTCAAAGGCTTAAAGATATAGCACGTGCAAATTGTCATTAGCAACACAAACCTTTGTTGTTAACCCCTTTTCAATTCAAAATATCCATTTAATAAATCAAAAATTAAGGCTTCATTTACATAGAACTTCAGACCTTCATACGATACCTGGGAGTACAGTAACACTTAATATAGAATAAACAAGCTGGCTACCTCAGCTGCTGTGACCATAAATGTAGAAAGAATCAAAATGTCACAGAGGCTGGAAACAATGTGAGGGCTTGCTCAGGGAAGATGCTACAGAGTAATCTGGGAGACGCACAGAACTCAGTCCCAAGGCTGGCACAGTACATTCTTGGTGACAATCAGTACTCTGTGCAGTATGTAAACTGTTCCAGAAATCCATCTGCTATTGGGAAGTATATTGTTGGGAAAAAAAGACTTGCAATTCAAGCATACAAAAAGTGATGTTTCCAATCTTTAATTTTTTTTACTGAATCAGCAAGTGGTCTTTTACCCTTTAAGGAAAGCATTGAGCATCGGCCATTAGGACTTAAGGTGAAATATTTTGAAGTTTTCAATGTTATCATCTCAGGGTAAATGAAAGCACTCGATGCTAGTTTCTGTTTAATGGTTATTTCTTGCACCTAAAGTATTCACTGACAGTTTTGTGGTTTAAACCTATGATTATCTAGATGGGATAGTACATTTTATAGTATCACACTCTGATTATTTGTGATATAGAACCATCAGTGGGGCTGGAAAAAATTCCAAATGCAACATTAGTTTTCCACAACTAGCATTCATTCGGCCAGGGTTGATGTTTATTCCATTCAGCTACTGGCCATGAGCCAAGTTTAGTTCAGCTTTCCTTCTGCGCACAAGTTGCTGTTTACAGTCTGGATCCAGTATTATGCTGCAGGAGGTGTATGCCAAGGTTGAAACGAGCTACCTACACTGACTCCACTGCCACACTGTGCCATCAAAGAGCATTATGCTAGTGGGCCCCTGTTTGAATGAGAATCATCGGAGCAGCTGACCAGCAAGCTGTACCAACCAACGCCTACCTGATTTGAGCCCATAAGACATGAAGGTTCGGTAGATAGACACAAAAAGCTGGAGTAACTCAGCGGGCCAGGCAGCATCTCTCCAGAGAGATGAAGGTTCACATGAAGCTTGCAAGTGAAGGTTCGGTAATCAGGATTAGAAAATCGACCATTCTTTTAGATTTGGGCGAGCTCAGTCCTTTACCAGTCTAAAATGCAGAAGGTATTTTATAGCAGGTGTTTTGCCCACAATAGTGGGATCCCTGCCAGCAACATTCAACACACTCTGAACAATAATATTGAAGGTGATGGTCACATCAGATATGGAAAATGCAAGTCCTTCAGCTCGTGTCAGGAGTTAAAGGGCCAGTTGGGTGTTAATTTTCTATCCGAGTAGATGACTCGTATCAACATCAGCATTTGGACAAAAATAAGAATGTGGTGTTTCACTGTGAACTCCCATTGCCTATACAAAAGACTTGATCACTCAATCCCCTCCCTTTATAGCTGTGAGTCAATGACACCATGAATCTGGAAACCACTTCTCCAGGTTCCTGGGATAAGGGTGCATGTAGAGGATTTAGGGAAAGGTGACAGACGGCGTGCAGTCCAAATTTGTTTGCTGCACGGTTCGGTCTTGTTTCTGCAGTTTAAACATGTTCCCAAACCTTGCTATCAACCTTGAATCGAGAATCCTATGCCGCACAGATAATGAACAGAAGCCAGGTCTTCTTAAAAGATAGACACTACTCAGCGGGTCAGGGAGCATGTCAGGAGAAAAAGATGGCGTTTTGCATCAGGACCTTTCGTCAGACAGAAGGGATCCATCCCAAAACATCACTTATCCTTCTTCTCCAGAGATGCTACCTCACCCAAAACGCTGGAGTAACTCAGCAGGACAGGCAGCATCTCTGGAGAGAAAGAATGGGTGATGTTTCGGGTCAAGACCCTTCTAAGGGGTCCAATCCGAAACGTCAACCCATTCCTTCTCTCCAGAGATGCTGCTTGTCCCACTGAGTTACTCCATTTTTTTGTGTCTGTCTTCGGTTTAAACCAGCATCTGCAGTTTCTTCCTACACATACTACCTGACCCACTGAGTTACTCCAGCACTTTGTGTCTATCATTGGTATAAACCAGCATCTGCGGTTCTTTGATTCTACATCTAGGTCTACTTCAATGTTGCTGTTTTAGGAAGGGGAGGAACATTCTCTTACATTTCATCCAGCAGAGGAGGAAGAAATTAAAACCTCAAATCTGAATCTTACTCAGTAAGCAATTCCCAGCTTTCATTTCAAATAAACTTTACTTAAAATAAAATTGTGGAAGACAGGATCATTAGACCTCATTAAACCATTGAAGACAGTTCATTGTCTGTAAATAACAGCCTTAATGATATCCTGCCCCTTTTTTCACAACAAATCCATCATTCCCAATGCTGACTTGAAATGAGTAAGTCACAGGGCAGTGAATGCGATGGAAAACCAAGGACTCTACTTTCCCCTCTGACTTACCAGCGAGAGGTCAAAATGCTGGTGGGAATCCAATCATAACTTTAGGAAATAGACGATACAATGATATCCAGATAATGATAACTATTTCCTTGCTCACAGCTTGGAACCCCGTCTCCTAAATACACTGATCAGTGTGATATTTGGTAAGAGGACCAGCTAGTGCTGAAAATAATAACAGATTGAGGCCCCTGGATCGCTTTCTACAATAAAGCATACAATCGGAACAGTTCTAATAATAAAAACGTTACACTGGAGTCTTCACACCTCAAATAAATATTCTTCAATGGGCTAGTGTGTGCTACATGCACCAGTGGACAAGTCTGGGACTCTGAGAAGTGTACATCAGTCATAAAGTAGCTGAGATTGGAAGGCTTAAATAGAAATGTGAAATTATTTGCTGAATTGTCTGCTGACTCACTTTAAGGTGCTGCTCATTAAATAAAATATATTTGGAATTGCCCTTTTAGTCCATTATACAAGTTTAGATTAGTTTGGGTATAAAAGGGAACATATACTGAAAGGGGGGGGGGGGGGGGGGGAGACTGATAAAGATCTAACACTTAATTCCATTCAGATCTTGAACAGTTCTCCTTTATATTTCAAACTGTCAATACTGTACTTGTCCCATAGCAGAGTACTCATTTTGGTGAAACAAAAATAACCCTCTTCTCTCAAGACATTTAAATTAAGTCAGATGTTCTCTTTGTCAGTGCTTCAACCTTGAGGAGAGATGCAGTGAAAGCATGATACACATAATGAGGGAAAGAAAAAATAGGGTCGGAAAGTGGCTTTGATGCTAGGATCCATAGTATGGAACAGGAGCCTCATCAACAGAGACATGAGATGGCAGCCATGTGCTGCCCATAATGGGTAAATAATGGAAGTTACACTTCAATATCAGGCCTTGAAGGATAGGTGGAAGGAAGCATCAGGATTTTAGGCTCAGGTTATTGATGTAACCAGCCGTCTCACTGTCTGCCAGAACTGAGCAAGGAGGGGAGAAAAAAACATAAGACTTCTTACTGAAGACCCAAGCACCGAGCCATAAATACACGAGACAGGGACGAAAATGACCCACATGGGCACTAATGACATTTCTGATTACACCCAAGATAACTTGAAAAACACTTTCACAGAGCAAGGGTCCCGGTATCTATCTTTGAAAGCACTGATTCATGACAAAATGAATTACAAAACAATCACTTAATGGCAACTCCATCAATTCCAACAGTGGCTGGTTAATGGGTGGGATCAGAGCCATGAATACTGATACTGGAGGTGACATCATTGCTTTGATGCCGGTAGATAACACTTGATGAGTGATCCAGGAATCCCTTCGCCAGTGAGCTTTAGAATTAGTAGCAGGGTTCTCTGAACTTCAGGCTTACAGTCAGCAAACAGACCCTGAAAAGCTGATGCAACTTTGGTCATTAACAGGTGACTGGATAGCTTGGGAGTGACCAGGTCCTGTGGACAACCCTCAGCTAAGCGGGCTGGGTCTCAGACCCTGTGAACTAGCTGAAAGTGACCGCTCCTGAACTCCCAGTTTTTGGCAGGTATTGTAGCTTGCATGCAGAGGGGCACCCAATCACCAGGGCAATAGGATCACATGCGCCAACCCACAAATTGTTTCTCCGCTTGGCACAATTTACAGCTAATATTTTAACCGTGTCTTGGCGCATTGAAGGGTGCAAATAAAGAGCAGCAGCAAAAATATCCAGGAAGAATTCTGAGAAGTCAGGTGTGGGGGAGCTCAATGGACAGCAGGTATGAAGAGCTCGACACAAAGCCGGGTGGTGGGAGGGATAAACAATGAAAGTCTGAAGAGCTAGGGGAATACAATGAACAGCAAGTCCTGAATATTGCTTCCATTATTTTTTTTAAAGCCTTTTTGTCCTTTAGAACACTAATCTCTCCTCTCTAGTCGCTTTCTGACCGGGGCTCCCTGCCCCTTCACCCCCCCCCCCCCCCCCTCCCATTCCCACATTTCTCTCTATTTATTAAGGTTAGTGCTGGTCTCAGTTGCTGCAGTTTCATCTTCTTGAAGCAGACACGCAGGAGAAGCTGGAAACACAATTAGATGCAATTGCTTGCCGTCTCTCTCAAATCGGTAAAGCTGGGCTAATGTCAGGATTGAAATTGCTTCTGGTCATATTCTGCTATTAGTTTCTTAATGTGAGCCAGTTTGTTGTGGAGATATTCACAACGATATTTCTCTTGACTGTAGTTGGGATTTGTCTGCATAAAAAACACAAAAGAAACAATGCCTTCAGGTCCTGTCACCGTAGCAGTTTAAAACACGACATTTAATTGACATTGCTGTTTAACACTGACATATTATTTGAGAGAAGTAGGGTGTGGTGCCTCTAGTTCCCAAGAGATTGCGAGGGTTTGATGTCACCGAATACTCTATTGAACTTCCACAGATATATACAGTAGAGAGTATATTGACTGGTTGCATTTTCTGACTCGATAACTCGAACGCCCAGGAACTAAAAAGGTTGCATAAAGTGGTAGGCACTGCCTGGTCCATCACGGGTATTGACCTCCCCAGCATTGAAGGGACGCATGGGAATTGTGTCTCAGAGCTAATTTCATCAAAGCCCCATACCACCTTGGCCACATTCTCATTTTGCTGCTACCATTGGGAAGGATGTACATAAGCCTGAGAACCATGACTTCCACGTTCAGTAAAAGTTTAGTTTAGTTTAGAGACACAGCGCGGAAACAGGCCCTTCGGCCCACAGGGTCCGCACCGACCAGTGATCCCCGCACATTAACACTATCCTACACTCGGGACAATTTTTTACATTTGAACCAAGTCAATTAACCTACAAACCTGTACGTCTTTGGAGTGTGGGAGAAAGCCGAAGTTCTCAAAGAAAACCCATGGGGTCATGGGGAGAACGTACAAACTCCATATAGACAGCAGCCGTAATTAGGATCTAAGCGAAATTAGGTCTCTGATGCTGTAAGGCAGTAACTCTATGGCTGTGCCACCGTGCCGCCGTTTCTTCCCAGCAACCAACAGGCTCTTGAACCACACTGCACCACCCTAACTGCAACCCGACCACAACAACAATCGACTATGGGGCCAATATTTTGGTTGTACTACATACTTCAGTTTTGCACAATTATGGTCTGGTTGCCTAATATTAATTTATCGTATTGATTATTGCATATTCATTTGTTATGTTATTGCTTTAAAGGGCATGTTAATAATTAAACTTGTTTGACATTTGGGCAGTGCAGTGGTCAGTGGTAGAGTTGCTGCCTCGCAGTGGCAGATATGCTGCCTTACAGCTCCAGAGACCCGAGTTCCATCCTGACTATAGGTGCTTGCTGTCTGTACAGAGTTTGTAAGTTTTTCCCATGACCTTGTGGGATTTCCCCCACACTCCAAAGACATACGTGCTTGAAGGTTATTTTGTCTTCGGTAAAAGTTGTAAATTGTCCCTAGTCTGTAGGATAGTGTACGGCAATTGCTGGTCGGCGTGGACTCGGTGGGCTTATTTCCACGCTGTATCTCTAAAACTAAAGTTAGCAGGGCAGTGGGAATGAAATTTGGGAATGATGCAGAGAAAAAACAATGAGATCCATTTTAGTTAACTCTAGCAAAGAATTAGTACAATTATGAAGAGCCAAATTTTTCATTGTTGTAAACCCAAGTAACTGCAACTCCCAGCAAAGTGCAAAGGCAGTGATGAAAAATGAGTGGACTCTAAGATAGTTAGTGTTTGCACCCTAATGGGTGAGTAAAGAATTACCTCCACCACCTACCAGGTATTTGCATAATTTCATTGCCATCGTTGTTCAAACTCTTACCTTTTTAATGTTACGATATTCCTGTAAAATCTGATCATGGATATTCTACAGGAAAAAGTCATATGTAAAGAGTCAGTAAACGTTTCATTGAAAGAGCATAGAGGGCAGGGCAAACTTTGCAAAACAAACTCTGAACAAGTGACAACGTGCCAACACAGAATAAAGACTCTGAGTCTGAAGGAGGGGTTGGACCTGAAACGTCACCTATTCCTTTTCTCTAGAGATGCTGTCTGACCCACTGAGTTACTCCAGCTTTTTGTGTCTATCTTCAAAGTATAATTGACTTGCTCATTCAGTTAGAAACCGTTCGCTCTGCTCTGCTGTGTAGCCTGACTTACACCTCTCAAAATTCCAGCAGCATTGCTGAGTGTACACAGGGTGGCATAGTGTAGATGTGAAAAACTAAACTAGGTCCATCCGATACCCAGCTCATCAATTAACCACAATTTGAAGATCAATGGGTACAAACACCACCTTGAGCCACGCATACTAAACATACCCTGGTACAATCCCAGTTATATTAGAGCGTGCAAAGAAGATTTATGAGGATGTTGCCAGGACTCCAGGGTCTGAGCTACAGGGAGAGGTTGAGTAGGCTGGGATTCTATTCCCTGGAGTGCAGGAGGATGAAGGGTGATCAGAAAGAGGAGTATAAAATCATGATGAACAGATCGGGTTGACGCACAATGTCTCTTGCCCAGAATAGAGGAATCGAGAACCAGAGGGCATAGGTTTAGGTGATTATTGTATTGGAATCTGAGGGGTAACCACTACAGGCAAAGGGTGGTGGGTGTATGGAATGAGCTGCCAGAGGAGGTAGTTGAGGCAGGGACTATCATTCAAGAAGCAATTAGATGGCTACATGGATAGGACAGGTTTACAGGGACGTGGCCCCAGGCAGGCAAGTGGGACTAGTGTAGATGGGATATGATGGTCAGTGTGGGTAAGTTGGGCTGAGGGACTGGTTTCCACACTGCACGACGACTGATCTCAGTTCAGCAAAGTTCAGTTCAGCAACGGAAAATATTGTAAGATGGGGTAGGGGATTATTATACGCCAGTGAACACAGTGACTCAGTGAGCACAACCAGTACTACAAAGGTGCAAGGGCTGTGTCACTTCTAAGAAGACGGGCCACAAGTCCAAACTACATGGTTGGCTCTGAGCGTTTTCAGAAAGATGAACGACCATGTGTACTACACATCACTCTCACCCTCGGAAACAATGCAAACATTCAGAACAGACAAGGGAATTGTCCAGGATGGTCTGGCACAAGGAGGAAAGAAGCATTTGGGGAGGGAGAATTGAAAGGGGAGAGGGGGAAGAAAGCAAGATGCTAATTGGAACACTGACTGATGGGGTAAGGGTGTGGGAGAGGTACAAGTACTTAGGGCCACTGGAGGAAGATGAGATTAGGGGAAGGAAATGGTGGGAGGGGGAGACTGAAGGGACTGGGGAAGTTGGCTGAATAGGTAGGACTGTTGAAAGAGTGGGTGCAGACTCTGAAAAAGCTTTGCTCATCCATGCACGGCTCACTGCCCTGCCCTGCTTTGCAAATATATGGGCGATAGTGCTTGGCAGCAGGAAATAGGGGAGCAATGGGCAGTGATAATATTTGACCACAAGCAATGCAGATGCTCCTGTACCTTGTAGTTGGCAGTCCCTGCTGAGAGTTGCTTCAGCTCAGCGTCCAGCTGTGTGAACCGCCTGGTGATGCTCTCTATCCTGGAGTGCAGGTCTCGGTACTCACTATACTCTGCGTTGAAATCAGTTTTGTAACCTTGCCTCTGCTCCGACGATGTAATTGCTGCATATTTACTGAGGGAGCAATCCAAACCAGACAACAGTTAATTAGCGAGTCCAAAAGATAAAAGCTTTTCCAGTATTATTCCATCATCAACATAAAACTATGTAATGCCATCCGGCCACCACCACCACAGTGACTGGTAGTCAATGTGGCGAAACATTTAAGCATATTTGCTCACACGTTCCACAAACAACGTGAACCATGTAATCTCTTGCAGATACTGGTTAGGGGATAAAATACTGTCCCCAGCAGTTTAGAAGAAGGGGAGGACCTCATTGAAAATAGAAGAAGGGGAGGACCTCATTGAAACTAACCAAATAGTGAAAGACCTGGATATAGTAGACGTGGAGGATGTTTCCACTAGTGGGAGTCTAGCACCAGAGACCATAGCCTCAGAATAAAAGGACGTACCTTTAGAAAGGAAACAAGGAAGAATTTATTTAGTCAGAGGGTGGTGAATCTGGAATTAGTTGCCGCAGAAGGCCATGGAGGCCAAGTCAATGTACATTTTAAAGGCGGAAATTGATAGATTCTTGATTAGTAAGGGCGTCATGGGTTTATAGGGAGAGGGCAGGAGAATGGGGTTGAGAGGGAAAGATAGATCAGCCATGATTGAATGGCAGGATAGACTTGATGGTCCAAATGGCCCAATTCTCCTCCCATAACTTATGAACTTACGAAGACCCTTGCTCTTATTTGGAATAGAGCCATGGGATTACTTACAATGACGAGGGGGCAGATGCATCTTCTCTAGAAAGCTCACTTCCAACCGCACGGACTCTCTGAGCACCGCAGAGAATTATCAGTCTGGGTATTGGTGTGTAGATCTCTGGACAGATGTGACACCTAATAGGCCTTGGCCGATACATGTGGACAGCTAACATTTGAGTTGATGAACCATCAGATCTCAAAGAGCTTGTCAATCTCCAATAGTCAGAAAATCAGAGGAATGGGACAGAAATCAACCTTGTCTTGATTAGTGAGGTGCACAACTGAGGACCTATCTATAGTAGGAAAAAAACTGCAGGTGCTGGTTTAAATCGAAGGTAGACACAAAATGTTGGAGCAACTCAGCGGGTCAGGCAGCATCTCGGGAGAGAAGGAACTGGTGACGTTTCGGGTCGAGACCCTTCTTCAGACTGAAGAAGCGTCACCCATTCCTTCTCTCCCAAGATGCTGCCTGACCCGCTGAGTTACTCCAGCATTTAGTGTCTACCTTCGACCTATCTATCGTCATTGGAAGCAGAGAGACTGGGACCATTTGTTTGATGCTGACAAACTACTCACCGGGTGACACGGATTGCAAAGGAGAAGAAGTAAAAGAGTAGAGGGGAGGTGTAGCCTGGGAGCTTCTTTCATAGCTTTTACTTACAGTAAGTAATCAGGCGCGTCCGATGCTGGAGTCGGAACACTGGAGCTGTTGCACATCCCGTTCAAACCTACAACAAGGCAAGCTGATGTAGGTAACAATGAAAGAGCCACAACTGAAAACAACACTCATCACAGCCGGATCCTTCAAAATTCCTCTCACAGTATCAGAGATTCCTCCACCAGCAGTGTGTTCAGCAATTCTCTATCCAAAGACACCTATCTACAGATCCTCTTTAAAACTCCTTCTCCTCACCTTTGAACACAGAACAGCATGGTCAGGAACAGACCATTCGGCCCATAATGTCAGCGCCGAGCAGGATGCCGTTAAACTAATCCCTTTTGCCTGGACATAGAATAGTACAGCACAGGAGGCGGCCCTTCGGCCCACAAGGTCTGTGCTTCTGTGCTTGATTAGTACGGGTATCAGAGGTTATGGGGAGAAGGCAGGAGAATGGGTTAGGAGGGAGAGATAGTTCAGCCCTGATTGAATGGCAGAGTAGACTTGATGAGCCGAATGGCCTAATTCTACTCATATCCCTTAAAGATCTTATGACCGGAACACAAGGCCAAGATAAACTAATCTCATCTGCCTGCACAGGATCCATATCTTTCCATTCTCTGTGTATCCATGTGCCTACTTGCGTTGCCACTTTCGAGGAACTACGGACGTGGACCCCAAGATTACTCTGTACATCAATTCTGTTAAAGATCTTGACATTAACTATATACACCGATCAGCCAAAACATTATGACCACCTGCCCAATATGCCGTTGGTCCTCCGTGTGCAGTCCCATACGCAGCAGGGTGCAATGCACTGTGTATTGTGACACATTCCTCCTGTGACCACCATTAAAATTTTCTGTGACTTGTGCCACAGTGGACCTTTTGTCGGTTCGGACCAGACGGGATAGCCTTTGTTGCCCTCGCGCATCAATGAGCCTTGGGTGCCCAACACCCTGTCGCCGGTTTGTGGTTTGTCCCTCCTCGGACCACTGTCGGTCGGTACTCACCACTGCTGACCGGGAGCACCCCACAAGCCTTGCCATTTCAGAGATGTTCTGACCCAGTCATCTGGCCAAAACAATTTGGCCCTTGTCAAAGTCGCTCAGGTCTTTACTCCTGCCCATTTCTCCTGCATCCAACACATCAACTTCAAGAACTGACTGTTCACTTGCTGCCTAATATATCCCACCCCTTGACAGGTGCCCTTGTAACAAGATAATCAATGTTATTCATTTCGCCGGTCAGTGGTCATAATGTTTTGGCTGATCAGTGTACTTTCCCCTGATATTCAAACTCCCAAAGTACAACTCACATTTGCTGGGATGATATACTTTTGCAACCTCTCTCACTGACCACAGCTGCACCAATTTTAGTGTTGTCTACAAACCTACCAAGCAAGCCTTGCACATTCATGTCCAAGTTTGTACATATCACAAGCAATCCCTTGTTTTTTTCTACATCTCATTACCATGATAAAAGGTTTTTGACGGCCTGCATAACTATGTTTCACATCATTTTATATTTTTCTATCAGGTCACCTCTCAGCCTCTCTCATTCCAAGTAAAACAAACCCAACTCATTCAATGTCTCCTTATAACTAAAGTCCTCCAATCCAGGCAACATCCTGGTGAATCTCCTAGACAGTCAGAATTATACAGCATTGAAACTGGCTCTTCGGTCCAATTTGCCCATGCCGACCAAGATGGTCCAACTACACTAGCCCCTCCTGCCTATGTTGGCCCATATCCCTCTAAACCGGTCCTATCCATGTAGTTCAGTTTTAGTTTAGAGATAAGGCACGGAAACAGAATGGTGGTGTTTAGGATACAGAGTAAATGGAATTGTTGAAAAATTGAAACAATATCTTTGAAAGAGGGATCGTGTCCAGCGAACACTCACCTGATGGCTTCTGTGCGGAATCCTTCTTCTGCTCCCTACAGCTCAGAAGACACTCGGCATCTCTCTCTCGTTCTCCACAATCCTCCTCACCACCTTCCTTTTCCCGCGTTCGCTCCTTGTCTTTGTGCTTTTTAGACTTTTTTCTGGACCTCAGGTGAGATGAGGGGGCGCTGGCCAGGCTGGGTTGGGGCGGGTGCGGGCCGGGCCGCTCCGGTTCGCTGGGGCCATCGCAACCTCTGCCGTTCTGGCTAGAGTCGTTGCTGACGTCCGAGAGTGGTTGGTGAGCACGCTGGGCTTCTGCCAGCGCCGGCACGGTGGACGACGAGCCTCCGCACTCTGGGGCGGCCGAATCAGCGGCGGCCAAATCAGCGGTGGCAGCTGCCGCCTCTTTCGCATTGGAAGGATTTAACCTCCCATTCAAAGTGGGAGGCACTCGACTAGTCAGAAGAGATATTCTGGGTTTTTTGTTAGCCAGCGGATCGATGAAATCATTGGGCGGCGGGCGTTTCTGGAGGGAGGAAACACCTTGTTACTTTGGTACAGGCACAACTCAACACTTATACTCTGTGTAGGAAGGAATTGCAGATGCTGGTTCTACACCAAAGATAGACACAAAAATGGTGGAGTAACCCAGCGGGACAGGCAGCAGGGTCGACCCGAAACATCACCCATTCCTTCTCTCCAGAGATGCTGCCTGTCCCTCTGAGTTACTCCAACATTGTGTCTAACTTCAACACTAGTTTATTAGACACCATTCACCATCATATTACTGAATAGATTTGTCTTCTTCACTGAGAACTGCCCTAATTTCAAAGCTTAGAGAGAAATCATTAGGAGACATGTGATTTAAAAGGAGATACGTGCAAGGAAGGATGGTATTTAACTTGGCATGGTGAATAATTATTGTAGCTTACAGTGACAAAGTCATTCTTAAAGAATAGCTCACAGGGTAAAGGACAGCATATTAATCCATCATTAATTTAGCAAACAAATAAAATATACAGTGCATCTGAATGGTCTCATGAGTTTTATCAGCAGGAATGCCTGTTATGAAGTTCAGGCCAGTTGAGCTTACACTAATCACTTACTGGCTGTGCCAACATTTTAAGGCATGATCAGTTCACTATTCACCAGCAGGGGGCTGTCACTGCAGTAGAGAAGGAAACTTGGCCCAGACCGAACACCAAGAATAACAGAGAAGGGCAGGGATCATACCTGTGGCGGGGAGGCTGAAGTTGCACTGTCCTTTGGACTCGATGAAGGTGTCTCCCCGGAGCCCACACCGGCATTGTGTAGCTGACAGGATTTCCTGTAGAATCAGAGAGGAGAGTAAATAGTTCAGGTCTATACAGCAGGGACAAATTATCTTGGCTGCCTTGTTAGCATATAAAGTACAGAAGGGAAAACAGTGCCAGTGGACATTCCTCATTTGATCGCATTAGAATGTACATGATTCAAAACAAACCGGACAGAGTGGATGTGGAGAGGATGTTGTCACTCGTGGAGAGTCTGGGACGAGCGGGCACAGCCTCAGAATTAAAGGACGTTCTTTTAGGAAGGAGCTGAAGAGAACTTTCTTTAGTCAGAGGGTGGTGAATCTATGCAATTCTTTGCTGCAGGAGGCTGTGGAGGCCGTCAGTGGATATTTTTAAGGCAGAGACTGATAAATTCTTGATGAGTACAGATATCAGAGATTATGGGGAGAAGGCAGGAGAATGGAGTTAGAAGGGAGAGATAGATCAGCCATGATTGAATGGTGGAGGAGACTTGATGGGCCGAATGGCCTAATTCTACTCCTGTCACTTATGACCTGCGTGGGTTTTCTCCGAGATCTTCGGTTTCCTCACACACTCCAAAGATGTACACATTGGTAGGTTAATTAGTTGGTGGAAATGTAAGATTGTCCCTAGTGTGTGTAAGATTGTGTGGGTGTGCGGGGATCGCTGGTCGGTGCGGACTCGGTGGGCCACAGGGCCTGTTTTGCGTTGTATCTCTAAACTAAACTAAACTAAACCAGCAGGAAGTTAGGCTCTCAAACAGGATCATAAGAGACGGAGTTTGAAGAAGGGTCACCACCCGAAACGTCACCAATTCCTTCTCTCCAGAGATGCTGCCTGTCCTGCTGAGTTACTCCAGCATTTTGTGCCTATCTTTGGTTTAAACTAGCATCTGCAGTTCCTTCCTACACATAAGACCATAAGTGATAGGAGCAGAATTAGGCCATTCGTCCCAGCGTCTACAGTTCTTTCCGACACACTGACCCGCTGCAGCCGCGTGGCCAAGATAAGATCCTCCACTTTTAAGAGCTTGAGGGATACAAAATGGAGCATCTTTTGGAGCCACAGACAAAAATGTGGCTCCCTCAGCGGTGGTCTGGAGGTACCCCCCCGCCGGCGATGGCTGAGGGACGCTAGGGTACGGTGCGTTGGCGGGGTGGAGCGGGCCACCGGAGGCTCAGCCACTGCCGGGGGACCACGTGGATGGGGGGGGGGGGGGGGGTGCTGGGGGCCCCACAGAGGCTGGAGGAGTGCGCGGCCTGCAGCAGCAGCGGAGAACAGACAGCATCGCCAAGTCAGGCCGATCCACACAACGCTGACCCACTGCACACGCCAAGCCAGGCCGATCCACACAACGCTGACCCACTGCACACGCCAAGCCAGGCCGATCCACACAACGCTGGCCCACTGCACACGCCAGGCCAAGATGACCCTCTCTACTTTTAATAACTTAAAACGTGAAGGATACACGACGCCAGAAATGTGGGACTCTTTGTGTACTGCATCAGTAAAGTCCACTATTCTTACACTACGATCTTGCATGCACTCATGATCGTGCTCATTTTCTTCTTCTTAAGCCCTTGGCTCCTCTAGGGAGCATAGGCCATTGACAAATATCCTCCACCTCACTGGAGATCTCCCCAGTTGAGCCCACTCCCAGACATTGGAGTGGCACTGTTCCTGTGGAGACCTCTTTTCCTTTTTCCTTGGGGGTTCCATTTTAGGGCTTTCCGGGTGATGATTGTGGCAGGTTTTCTGAGGGTGCGTCCAATCCAACCCCATTTTCTCTTTCGAATTTGTAAGTCAATGGGATCCTGGCTTGTTCTTTGCCACAGGTCCACCTTGCTTACTTTGTCTCTCCTCCAGATGTTTAGTAATCTCCTGAGGCAGGTGTAGTGACTGTTTGCAGCCTATTTGTTGTGTGTTTTGTTGTTTTCCATGTCTCTGATCCACACAGCATCACCTGCTTCACATTTGAATTAAAGATGCGTATTTTGGTGTTGATTGAGATGTATTTTGAACTCCAGATCTTCCTGAGCATGTTAAACGCCACCCTAGCCTTATTGATTCTGCGTTTTATGTCTGCATCTGCCCCTCCGGTGGTGTCCACAACACAGCCTAGGTATGTGAATGTGTCTACCTCCTCCAGGGTAGTGCTGGGCATGAGGATAGGGTTACTGGTTCTGGAGTGGATCTTCATCACCTGTGTCTTTGCTGTATTGGGTGTAAGACCAAGTTTTGTTGCAGCTTGTAAGCGTCTGTCCATCTTCTCCTGCATTTGTATCTGTGTGTGTGAAAGGAGAGCTATGTCGTCTGCAAAGTCAAGGGCATCTAGCTGTCCCACATTGTCCACTGAATTCCATTTCTTTTCCCTTCAGTTGTTTCCATCATGATCCAGTCAATTGCCAGGAGGTACAGGAATGGTGACAGTAGACATCCCTGCTTGACACTAAAGCTCTGGGAGAGCTGGCCTGCAGGCATAACTTTGCATGAGGTTCCATCATACGAGTTCTTGATTAAGTTTACGATCTTGGTGGGAATTCCATGCTCATTTACAGTATAATTTTAATTAATTGCTTGTAAAACAAAATATTTCACTTTATCGAGGTAGATGTGACCATCAGATACCTTTGAAGCATTGATATCCTAATCAAAGAATATCCCTGCATTTCAAGCTGCCATACTGACTTTGATCTTGCTGTGGTTGCTGCTGGACCCGGTAAGGATATATTAATCCTTTAGAAGATGAAGCACAAAGGATGAGACACAGAATGATGTTGTTGAAAGGGCTCAATTACATTGGCAGCTTGCACAGACTGGGTCACACTCCACTGAGTTTAGAAAAGCATGGGATAGATAATGTGAGGTTGGGAGGCAACTAGATAAGCCGCCCCACCATCTTTCTCTATATTTTGTCCATAAATATATATTTTCAAGCATTGATTGACTTTGAATGGCAGTCCCACCCTTTTTAAATAGGGAATCCTTGGAAATCAATATATTCCCTGGGCAATGTCATTTTACAATGTTCAATAGATTCAGGATCAGTTCCTGTGGATTGGAGGGTAGCTAATGTTATCCCACTTTTCAAGAAAGGAGCAAGAGAGAAAACGGGGAATTATAGACCAGTTAACCTGACATCGGTGGTGGGGAAGATGCTGGAGTCAATTATTAAAGAGGTAATAACGGCGCATTTGGATAGCGGTAAAAGGATTGGCCCAAGTCAGCATGGATTTATGAAGGGGAAATCCTACTTGACTAATCTTCTGGAATTTTTTGAGGATGTGACAAGTAAAATGGATGAAGGAGAGCCAGTTGATGTAGTGTATCTAGACTTTCAGAAAGCCTTTGATAAGGTACCACACGGGAGGTTGGCGAGCAAAATTAGAGCACGTGGTATTGGGGGTAGAGTATTGACATGGATAGAGAATTGGTTGGCAGACATGAAGCAAAGAGTAGGAATAAACGGGTCCTTTTCAGAATGGCAGGCAGTGGCGAGTAGAGTTGGGGCCGCAACTATTTACAAAGTCTATTAATGATTTGGATGATGGAATTAGAAGTAACACTAGCACGTTTACGGATGACACAAAGCTGGGTGGCAGTGTGAACTGCGAAGATGATGTTAGGAGATTGCAGGGTGACTTGGGCAGGTTGAGTGAGTGGGCAGGTGCATGGCAGATGTGCAGTATAATGTAGATAAATGTGAGGTTATCCACTTTGCGGCAAAAATAAGGAGGCAGATTATTATCTCAATGGTGTCAGATTAGGTAAAGGGGAAGTGCAATGAGACCTTGGTGTCCTTGAAACCCGTCACTGAAAGGGCCCTGGTGAGGGTACATCTGGAGTATTGTGTGCAGTTTTGGTCTCCTAATTTGAGGAAGGACGTCCTTGCTATTGAGGCAGTGCAGTGTAGGTTCACGAGGTAAATCCCTGGGATGGAGGGACTGTCATATGAGGAACTTTAGGAAAGACTAGGCTTGTATTTACTGGACTTTAGAAGGATGAGAGGGGATCTTATACCGTCGTATAAAATTCTAAAAGGACTAGACAAGCTAGATGCAGGAAAAATGTTTCAAATGTTGGGAGAGTCCAGAACCAGGGGTTCTAAGAATAAGAATAAAGGGGAGGCCATTTAAAACTGAGGTGAGAAGAAACTTTTTCACCCAGAGAGTTGTGAATTTGTGGAATTCTCTGCCACAGAAGGCAGTGGAAGCCAATTCACTGGATGAATTTAAAAGAGAGTTAGATAGAGCTCTAGGGGCTAGTGGAATCAAGGGATATGGGGAGAAGGCAGGCACAGCTTACTGATTGTAGATGATCAGCCATGATCACAATGAATGGCGGTGCTGGCTCGAAGGACCAAATGGTCTCCTCCCTCACCTACTGTATGTTTCTAATGTCCTCGTATGTGTCAATACGCTATATTTCTGCAGGAATCATCCCAGTGGGCACCAACATTTACAAAGTAACAGCCTGCTCGGTGCTGACGTCCGGGACAATCCTCCAGATCGGCACCAAGATTACTGTGGGAGAAGGGGAGGAAACCTCTGGGAAGTGTCATTGTTTCAAGGGTTGGAGGTGGGGTGGGGTTCAGCATTTCTGGAGTGGGAAAGGCGGCCCCTGGGGGAGTGTGAGTGGAGGGGGAGGGGAGGGTGGGGGCGAGGAGGTGATCCACCACATCGATGTTCCCAGAGGTTTCCCCGTTTGCTCCGATGTTACCTACAGCAGATTTCCTGCCACATTACATTAGTTCATGAGCGCAAACTATGGAGAAGCAAAATATTTGCCTGTCATTATAAATCCAATCATACATAAACCATTCTCCTTATGAATCCCAATGCACAGCTGTGCCTACACAACAGTGGTCGTACTTGAAATAATTCATTGTCTTGTGCAATTCCAATGAAGTGAACAGTTGCCAGAATTTTTTTTCACAAATTCCTTTCTTAATCCTTACGCACACAAAAGCTGCAATAATTTGCCAGATTCTGAAATTGAATACTATTTTTCCTCTCTCAAGATTGGAGCTGTAATGCTGAACATTACTCAGGTGCATATTCCATCACACAGCATTACGGAGAAGTGCAAATTATTCTTCCCGTGACTTTTCCGTTTCATATTTGATGCTTACTTTCGCCAGCACAATGGATTCTGGTGCGATCTGGAGAGGAACTTGGACATATGAACATGCATTCACTGCCTCGTCCTTCTGCGAGGTGCAGTCAAAGAACCTTTGGCTGCAGTGAATCTGACAGAGATAACATTCACCACAGCGCATTGGCGGTGGAAGAAGTGCCCAGTACACAATCAAGCAGGTAGTTTTGTTCAGTATGGCACTGTGATCCTCAAGTACCAATAAACAGAGTATTCTATTGATGGTATTTATTCACAAAATGCTGGAGTAACTCAGCGGGTCAGGCAGCATCTCAGGAGAGAAGGAATGGGTGACGCTTCGGGTCGAGACCCTTCTTCAGACTGAAGAATGCCGTCGACCCGAAACGTCACCCATTCCTTCTCTCCTGAGGTGCTGCCTGACCCGCTGAGTTACTCCAGCATTTTGTGAATAAATAGCTTCGATTTGTACCAGCATCTACAGTTATTTTCTAACAGAGTATTCTAGATCACTCCTGACTAAAAGAAGGAGGAATCTTTGAGGACCTGCCTGCTGCATAGTGCCAATAAGTCATGCCTGGCCTGCTGCAATGGCCAAGCTTTTTAAGTCGCCGATCGATTCTCAAAATTAAAACATCCTCGGCATGCTTTCCCACGCTCTCCTACCATTAAGATGTTTGGACAGTGGGAATGCCACCAAGCTGGAGATGTTTTACTTTGTTAACTAAGAGGTGCTCCTGAAGATCATGGGGAGATGGCCTGGCTCTCGGTTTTGTTGACAACCCGTACTCATGCCCAACAGCATGGTGAAAGTGCTGGTACTCATCCCAGTACAGAATCCCAGTACAGTGTTGATGCTGCGGGGGTTTTCTGTGCTTCCATCTTTACCCGGCACCTCTGGTCACTCCCAAGCTTGCATTCCCGTTATCAGTTCGTTCCCTCCATCACCAGTCTCTGCAAAACTGCTTGGGCATTTTCGACATAAAAGCCGATTGTTAATGTAACTTACCGAACAAGAACTCGCTTCAACAACTGCTGGTCGCCATCCGAGTAACCCGGCCAGTCTCTTTGGATCTCCTTGTATGCAAAGTCTTTCAGGGTGAAGGTGCCATCCTTGACATTCAGATTAGCCACCTGCAACACAGCAGAGTACAACTCACCCATTGTCACAACAGCGGCATTAACCAACCCATACGATTCTTGAGTGCCCAGTACTAACACAATGGAGAAATTGGTTCAATACTCTCCACACTGACACTGTCCACGGGCAGCAGAATACAGCTTTGTCTTCATAAGTACACTAATTCTTTGCAGTCAATGATGGTCATCAATTAGATTTCGAGTGATTTTTAAGTGCAACCGGGGCAGGATTATTTGGTCTTGAGTAAATTTGCTTTAACCTTTCCAACCCTCTCCACCCCCAGCAAATTCTGCTTGGTATAGTTTGCAGCAGCACAAGCCATTTCCCAAGATATTATGTGGACAATAACCGGAAAGATTTAATCAGTAACTAATTCAGCAAAACACTTTTTGAACCTGGAGCCAAAATTAACTCAATGGAATTAACTTTGCCGAGACCAGAGGTAGACATTGAGTTATTCCCAAAATCTCCAGCAAAGATTAACGGCTGAAAAATAATCCCTTTTATGTGAACTTCAATGATTACTCCAGCTTTTTGGCTTTCTATATCCACTCCAACAGAAATCCCTCGGATGCGAGTGAACTTTCTAGAACGTACACAGAATTGCGTAGCATTTAAGAGGCTTTTGGATGGGCACATGGATATGCTGAGACTGGAGGGGCATGGATCATGTACAGGCAGATGAGATTAGCTGATCTTGGCATTATGTTCGACAGATACATTGTGGGCCGAAGGGTCGGTTCCCGTGCTGAACACAAATGGAAAATTAGCAGCAAGGTCACCAATATCAGGGAGAAATTGCAGGTCAGCACGAGTTAAGTGGAATTCAGCGGTACGACCTCGCGGAGAGTCGGCACTACAACATCTTTTCTCCTAATGGTATGAATCAGCCTCCTCATCTTGTCTACTGGCCTTACTGGAGCTCGACAAGACTCTTGTTCTAAGCTAGCTAGTGATTCAGATCTGTCTAGGGAAAGATTTTTAATCAAGTAAATAGAAAGAAGTGGGTGTCAGTAACCAGAGGGTGGAGATTCAATGCAATCAGTCGATTGAGGAGCTTGTCTTCCTAAAAGTATATATTTTTTCCCAAAAGTGAGTTATTAACATCAGCCACCATTTATGGAATGGTGGAGCAGGCTTGGGGGGCATGGGGGAACTGAATGACATTACTAATTCACCCAAGATGGACACAAAAAGCTGGAGTAACTCAGCGGGTGACGTTTCAGGTTGAGACCCTTCTTCAGACTCGACTGTAAACATCACCTATTTCCTTTTCTCCAGAGACGCTGTCTGACCCGCTGAGTTACTCCAGCTTTTTGTGTCTGTCTTCGGTTTAAACCAGCATCTGCAGTTCCTTCCTACACAGCTGGATTGCCCTACCTGAAAGGGTGGTGGAAGTGTATGGGGAATGGAAGATATAACTGAAACATCTTTGGGTCTTTATTCTTTGGAGCGTAGAAGGTTGAGGGGGGACTTGATAGAGGTTTTTAAAATTTTGAGAGGGACGGACAGAGTTGACGTGGGTAGGCTTTTCCCTTTGAGAGTGGGGAAGATTCCAACAAGGGGACATAGCTTCAGAATTGAGGGACAAAGGTTTAGGGGTAACATGAGGGGGAACTTCTTTACTCAGAGGGTGGTGGCTGTATGGAATGGGCTTCCGGTGGAAGTGGTGGAGGCTGGCTCGATTTTATTATTTAAGAGTAAATTGGATAGGTATATGGATAAGAGGGGATTAGAGGGTTATGGACTGAGTGCAGGTAGATGAGACTAGGTCAGGGAGAATGGTCGGCGTGGACTGGTAGGGCCGGACAGGCCTGTTTCCATGCTGTAGTTGTTATTGTTATTGTTATCTTTTTCTGACATGGGACAACCCCAACTGCACCATCTCCAGTGCAGCACCTGTGTGGGAGACACTGCGGGGATGTGGGGCCAGAACGGTGGAGTAGGGCTAATTACGTTGTTCCAAAGAGCTCGTGGGCACATGGGCATTCGTGGGTGGAATAGCTTCATTCCACAACACTGATGTTCTCAATGAACTACACTGTGGCTTCTGTGGGCTTTTCAACTTGAGATTGATGTGTTTGGGCTGCTGAAGGCGGCTGACCTTTAGACTTTAGAGGTACAGCGCAGAAACAGGCCCTTCGGCGAACCGACTCCACGCCGACCAGCGACCACCCCTATCACTAACACTATCCCACACACGATGGACAATTTACAATTTTATCGAAGCCAAAATTAACCTGCAAACCTGTACACCTTTGGTGTAAGAAAATAACTGCAGATGCTGGTACAAATCGTAGGTGTTTATTCACAAAATGCTGGAGTAACTCAGCAGGTCAGGCAGCATCTCAGGAGAGAAGGAATGGGTGACGTTTCGGGTCGAGACCCTTTCTCGACCCGAAACGTCACCCATTCCTTCTCACCTGAGATGCTGCCTGACCTGCTGAGTTACTCCAGCATTTTGTGAATAATGTACACCTTTGGAGTGCAGGAGGAAACCGGAGCACCTAGAGAAAATCCACGCGGTCACAAAAAGAACGCCGAAACAGCGCCCATAGTCAGGATCAAACCCGGGTCTCTGCTGCTGGAAGGAGCACCTCTACCGCTGCACCACTGTGCCACCCCAAGCGGAGTCTTTCAATACGACAAAGTAGACTTGAGGTGAATCATGTGAATTGTCAACATGCACCTCACTGGACCACCCAGAACTCTTTACTTTGGACAGACACAAAAAGCTGGAGTAACTCAGCGGGTCAGGCAGCATCTCTGGAGAAAAAGAATAGGTGACGTTTCAGGTCGTGACCCTTCGTCAGACTGAGAGTCAGGGGGCGATATAGATGCTGACGTAGAGATATAAAACAAATGAATGAAAAATATGCTAAAAGTAATAATGATGAAGGAAACAGGCTATTGTTAGCAGTGTTCTAGGTGCAAACGAGTACAGACAATGATAGGTAGAAGATGGAGGCACAGGCAATTGCTAGGTTACTTTTCAGAAGTCTCTCAGGCAGACTTGGAGCTTGGTTACCTGTTGTAGGAGATTTTCCAACGAGTCCTTATCCTGCTGACTGACTCCGTCTTTCTGCAACCGAACAATTAACTCTGGTTTCTTGTAGGATTTCAGAGCTAGTAAGTGGATGACTCTGTCTCGATAGGGTCGCTGGGAAACATTGCTAACATGCTTCTTCATTATATTCGCTAAGTTCACTGGTGTTGGCCGCCTCCTTTCAGGGGCAGCATCAGGGATGCCTGTAGCTGGCTTGCATAGCACTCTTTTAGCTGAAAGTAGAAGAGAAGCCAAGATTAAAAGCTGTATCAACAGCCAGAATTAGACCCAAAATAGCCTAATATGTTACGCCAATGCCTGAAGCATTAAACCACGTCTGCACTTTGTCTACTGCATACATCCTATATAAATTAAACGCTATCTACTGAACAGTCAGCACTTCAGCTCAGATACGCAAACAATGCAATTACAAGTAAACCCTCATTATAATGAACCATACGGGGGGAGAAATTATGTCCGTTGTGGCCGAGTGTCCGCTACAACTGAGTACGGCATTATCATTGTATGTAGTTAAAACAAAGAACTGCAGGTGATGGTTAATACACAAAAGGACACAAAGTACAGGAGTAACTCAGCGGGTCAGGCAGCATTGCTGGAAAACATGGATAGGTGAGGTTGGGACCCTTCTTCAGACTGATTGAGTCTGCTGACTTACTCCAGCACTTTGTGTCGTTTCATCTTAAAGCCAGGCGCTAATGCCCTGGTCTGCACCAGCGAGCCCGTCTTCACCGGTTGACGCGGCTCACACTGTAACCCGAAGGGAAAGAGCTTTCTTCAGCCCACTGCCAGCGGCTTGGGCATGTTTGGTCACCATGGGGTTCCCTCCCCTCAGACCAGCTGGCCGCTCCAAGGAGGAGTGTGTCGGCGACTCTGGGCCAGGAGGAGGGGGCAGTGCAGGGGAGAGGCCGAGTGGGGAGAAGGAAGTGGCGGCGGCAGCTGAACGGACCAGACCAAGCGAAGGACGAAGCGGTGGAAGGAGTTTGCACCTTCCCTCTAATACTTCCATCTGGGGCCTATAAGTTTTTGACCACTCCTTGAACAGAAATTGGTCGATCCCAGTAACTCCATCGTCTCTCCTCATAATACAAGTTATACAACTTAACTGTGTTTTCATTCACCCTCCTCGACCCAAAGAAAATAAGTTATGCAATCTTTCCTCAACAGTAATATTCTGGTCCTGGGAACATCCTCGTAAATCTCTGCACTTTCACCAGTGCAATCATGTTTTCCCTGTAATAGTGTGACTGGAATAGTGTGCTGCACTCAAGCCAGGCCCAATTAGCGTGGTCTACAGTTGAAGCATAACCTCCCCTTTATATTCACTGCCTAAACTAATAAAGGAAAGTATCTTTAAAGTTCCCCAGTCATTTGGTGCAAGGACATTATGTGCTTCCAACAACTCTCATTTACTGGGTAAACTGTGGTGTCTCCAGAATAACAGGCAACACTTAGAGGAACAGCCAAGCAAGAAGTCACCTAGTTCGGAAGTACCTAGAGGGACATAGGGAATGCAACTTCTTTTGGGGTGTGGGAGGAGACAGTTAACTTTTTACCAATGGTTAAAGCTGCAGGGTTCTGACCATGCTCGGGCCAATTGTGGATTTTGTTCAAGGTCCATCCATTGGCATGCCAAGCCATAGAATTTTAGTTGAATGATTCTTATGTTTGTGTACTGGTAGTGAGAGGAGGGGGGCAACACTGGCGCAGTTGCTGTCTTACAGCGCCAGAGCCCCGGGTTCAATCCTGACTATGGGTACTGTCCGTACAGAGCTGTAAAAAAATAACTGCAGATGCTGGTACAAATCAAAGGTATTTATTCACAAAATGCTGGAGTAACTCAGCGGGTCAGGCAGCATTTCAGGAGAGAAGGAATGGGTGACGTTTCAAGTCGAGACCCTTCTTCAGACTGAGCTTGTACTTTCTCCCTGTGATCGCGTGGGTTTTCACCTGGGTGCTCCAGTTTCCTCCCACACTCCAAAGACATGCAGGTTTGTAGGTTAGATAGAAACATAGAAAATAGGTGCAGGAGGAGGCCATTCTGCCCTTCGAGCCAGCACCGCCATTCATTGTGATCATGGCTGATCGACCACAATCAATAACCCGTGCCTGCCTTCTCCCCATATCCCTTGGCTTGGGTAAAAATTGGTTAATTGGCTTAGGTAAAAATTGTCCCTGGTGTGTTTGATGGTGCTAGTGCATGGGGTGATCGCTGGTCGGTGCAGACTCGGTGGGCCGAAGGGCCTGTTTCCGCACTGTAGCTCTAAAGTCTAAAGAAAAAAAGAAAAGGGCAAGATTGAATTAAATGTAAAAAACTTGGGGAAAGTTACAAAAGGAAACTAAAGTCTTCCCTTTACACTCCACTCCAAAGATGGGACATTTGAAGAGGCAGCTTGGAATCTCCCATTGAAAGGAGTGTGGTGATTAGACTGGAAATGTTGAGTCACAGTAAACGGCCAGTGTAGCAGAAGGAAGATGAGTCAGACTTATCAAGCGTTGGGAAATAACGTACAGAAGATACTGTGCTTCACACTGTTCAGTCTATTTTTTTTTTCACTCTTACAGTAACTAGTGTAAAACTGAATCCAAACTGTTCCACATTCTCGTCTGTCTTCTCTGTTTTACAGAAACACAACAATTATAGCTTCTTGTGCACATAAAGCGACTTATCGCCGGTTTCCACAGTTTAATGCAGGTTGGTAAATCGATAGGAAATTCAATCGTGCCACAGATGTGTGTCAGGCAATAGTCATCTTCAAGAAGAGAGAATATATACACCTTTCTGTGATGTTCCATGGCATCACTATCAACATTTGAAGTTTTCCACTGAGTAGAAGCTTAACTGGACAAGTCACATAAATACTGTTGCCACACAGATTATGACAAGCAACTGACTTCTGAAGTCGGAAGGGATATAAGTACATTTGGAATTACAATAGAATATTCCTCACTTGCTTCGGAAGCTCAATACTATCCGGACAGAGTAGTGCACCTGATAAGTACTACCACCAACATTCACTCCATCTTCCATAGGGACACGGTGACTATTGTTATCTATAAAAGGCAGTTGTTCAACAGTACCTCCCAACCCATGAGCTGCTAGCATCAAGACTAGAGAAGGCGAATGGGAAAACCACCACCTACAGGTTCCATCGCACCCCACAACTGAAACTATGAGTGGTTCCTACATCATTACAGTTGAAGTTGTGAAAAGCTACCCAATGATTTTTTAGTTTCGTTTATTGTCACGTGTACCGAAGTACAGTGAAAAGCATTTGTTGTATGCTATTCAGTCAGCAGAAGGACAAGACATGACTATAATGGAGCCAATTACAGTGTATGGATACATGATAAGGGAATAACATTTAGTGCAAGGTAAAGCCAGCAGAGTCCGTCCGGTCAGGACAGTCCGAGCGAGGGTCACCAAAGTGGTAGACATCTCAAAGTCATGAAAATAAAATTTAAAAATAAGTGTTTGAAATCAAGATAACTGAAAATGGTGGAAATATTCAGCAGGTTAGGTCACATCTGTGTCTTCGGCCTGAAATGTTGACTTTGTTTCTCTTCCCATAGATGTGCTCTGACCCGCTGAGTGTTTCCAGCATTTTCTATTTGTTTTAGGCTTGCTCTGAAGAACGGCCCTGACCCAAAACATTGACTGCCCAATCCTTCCACAGATGCTGCCTGTACCGCTGAGTTCCTCCAGCACTTTTATGTTTTGATCAAGCTTTTGGTCACCTATCCTGCTATCCTTTTGTGTGAGGCATTGGCAACGTTTGCTTGATGACGTTCTTGTGACATTTACACAATCCTCAGCATTGTATAAATGGAAGTCGTTGTTACAAATCAAGTAAATAGATAGGAAAAGACGATGGCTGTGATGGCATGTGTTGATGTTTACTTTTATCAACATAAATGTTTAATGCCAGTGTAAACTGTAAAAGAGCTCAAGTGATGAGGAAAATAGTCTGTCACATATCATTCTTGAAATGTCACTCAAAACTAAGCCAATTCATTAAGAGCCAGAGAATATTTGGATCTGATATATATGAAAACCGGCTGTTCCATTTAAATGCAAAGTCACACCAATGGGGAAGATTTTAAAACCATGCAAGTAATTAAAAGGAAGCTTAAAGAAAAAGGCATAAAAACACTGGTTCAGAACCTGCCCTCCCAGATTGTTCCTTACAGTCAATAGACAATATTGTCAATAGACAATAGACAATAGGTGCCGGAGTAGGCCATCTTCCCCAGTTCACCGGGTCAGGCAGCATCTCGGGAGAGAAGGAATGGGTGACGTTTTGGGTCGAGACCCTTCAGTCTGAAGAAGGGCCTCGACCCGAAACGTCACCCATTCCTTCTCTCCTGAGATGCTGCCTGACCCGCTGAGTTACTCCAGCATTTTGTGTCTACCTTCGATTTTAACCAGCATCTGCAGTTTTTTTCCCCCTATACTTCCCCAGTTCACCCTCTGGGTGTCTGTCACATTCACCAGATTTCCCAATACCACCATTAGAAGGTATTGATGCTTGATGTCAGTCCTCTTCCTCTCTGTTTCTCTGCTGTCTGACTCTTTTCCCCCCAGGATAAACTGTAGTCACCTCAATGCCAGGTCAATCCAAACCTCCACACTTGATTGACACAGGCAGCAACATTCAATGATCAAGAGCCTCTCTGATATCCCCTCTACAGCCCATGACATTGAAACTAAGTGCTGCACCCATACAAGATCAACTGATTACATGCCATTACATCTCCCCCCCCACCCCAATAATGCACACTCCAATTTTGTTTAATAATTTCTTGTGTTGCATCTCATCGAATACTTTATAAAAGTCCAAACGCACCATATCAACAACTGAAAATACATTAACGACAATTGAATGAGAGTTCATAAGTGATAGGAGCAGAATTAGGCCATCCGCCCCGTCAAGTCTACTCCGCCATTCAATCATGGCCGATCAATCTTCCCCTCTCAACCCCATTCTCCTGCCTTCTCCCCATAACCCATGACATTCATGACGGATCCAGTTTATTCTTACCTCTGTATCGACCTCCAGGTTTAATTACTATTGCTCCCCGGCTTCGAGTCTCCTCCTCAGCTTGAGTCATACGTTCCTTGGTCACTTGGTACGAGTCATCAGTCGCGCACACAGTGATTTTATCCTGTATGCCCCCAAGACAGTCCAACTGCACATTCCCAAGCCTGTCAGGAAACAGAAAGAAGAATGGACTTAAAGAGTGGCCTTTACACATGAAAATGCAGGATAGAAGCCTTAATCTACACGACATGGAGTTGTCAAACCACTGTACAGCCTGCCAGAAACCAATGAGTTAAATGGGGGTATCTGAGCAAACAGGAACAGAAGGAGCAACGCTCAACCACAAGTGTAACGAGTTTGCTCCTAGTCTGAAAACAGTGGAAGCTTAGGATTTGCTTCTCCCCGATACAATCAGCTTAACGCCAGGTATTCTAAGAATAAACGGGAGCCCATTTAAAACTGAAGTGAGAAGAAACTTTTTCACCCAGAGTTGTGAATTTGTGGAATTCTCCGCCACAGGAGGCAGTGGAGGCCAATTCACTGGATGAATTTAAAAGAGAGTTAGATAGAGCTCTAGGGGCTAGCGGAATCAAGGGGTATGGGGAGAAGGCAGGCACGGGTTACTGATTGTGGATGATCAGCCATGATCACAATGAATGGCGGTGCTGGCTCAAAGGGCCTAATGGCCTCCTCCTGCACCTATTTTCTATGTAAAACAGATATAATCAGCCATGTAGTGGGTGAGATCAGCTTCTACCAGATTTCACAAGAATAACTACTCAGACAATGACAGAATGACGTCATCGGAGCTCCATCCCAGGCAAAGTCTTCACCCTGGGCCAAGACATGCCTGCACTTGGGAGAATTGCTTAACACTTGGGAGAATTTAAAATTCAACCAATTAAGTAAATCTTGGATAATAAGAGAACTGCTCAGTAACTGTGCTGATGAAAATATCAGATTGTGGTAAAAACATCTGACTCACTAACGTATGACAAGAAGGAAATTGCCTTGATTATCGGGTTTGGTCTGTGTGCGCCTCCGAGCCCAGCAATGCGGTCTACTCTTCGCTGCCTCTGGAAGTGGCGGAAAACCTCCCAAGGGATCTTGCAATAGTGTGGTACTGGACAACTTAATTGTGAAAGCTGAAGGAGTACAAAATTCAACAGCAGGACCCCAAAGATGAGCTCCTGGTTCCAACAGAATGCGGTCCACTGCTGCACAGAATTTCCACGGGAAATGGGCGCCAATCCAGGAACGGAGGACCAACAGTATGGAGAAGAATAACTTGCTCAAAGGACTCAGATGCATGGGAGTCAGATAACAAAGCCTCTTTATATCATACAACATATCTTAATAATGAACAGTACGGTTCATCGTTCAACACCATCTTCCCCTCCAAAAATAAACCGTCAAACTCAGAGAACTGCTCATTCCCATGTAGTTTGATTCTCAACATTCTCATCGGCAGACCAGGATCAGTAAGAACTGGCAACAATACTTCCTCCTTGGTAACAGGAGCACCTCAAGGCTGTGCGCTCAGACCCCTGCTCCACTCTCTCTATACCTTTTTTCAAGAGAGAGTTAGATTTAGATTTAGCTCTTAGGGCTAAGGGAATCAAGGGGTATGGGGAGAAAGCCGGAACGGGGTATTGATTTTGGATGATCAGCCATGATCCTATTGAATGGTGCAGGGTCGAAGGGCCGAATGGCCTACTCCTGTAACTATTTTCTATGTTTCTATGATTGTGTCGCTAGACACAACTCCAACACCATCTTTAAATTTGCCAATAATACAACCATTGATGCCAAATAACAGATCACGATGAGTCATAGTAGAGGAGGGAGACTGATAACGTGATTGAAGGGTGCCAGAACACCAATCTTGCTCTCAATGTTAACAAGAACAAGGAGTTGATTGCTGACTTCAGGAGAGGACAGCGGTGGAGAGAACCACCAGCTTCAAGTTGCTGGGTGTGCAGGGCCCAGCTCTTGATGCAATCACAAAGCTACTTCCTCCGAAAATTGACGAGATTCAGTTTGTCGTTGAATACTCTTATCAAACTTCAAGATGTGTTCAGCAGAGAGCATACTGACGGGTTGCATCACAGCCTGGTGCAGCAATCCGAACATCCGGGAATGTAGACATTGCCTGGTCTATACTTTACTGGCCTATTAAACTGCAACAACTACAAATTTAATTGTTCTGTTGTCAGTACATGTGACAATTAAACACTAGACTCGAGTAAGACCACACTTCTGAAGCGTGGATATTTTTGTACGTCATTGGCGAGGTGGCTTTGGTTTAAAGTTCAAACTCCTAGTTTGACGAAGAGTCTGAAGAAGGGTCCCAACCTATCCATTTCCTCCACAAATAATGCCAGACTCGCTGAGTTACTCCAGCACGTTGTGTTTTGCAGTTGTAATGATGTTGCTCTAGGGTTTATTTTAAGAAGAACGTGATCATGGAAATATAAGGAGGGCCATTCAGTCACTTGTGTGAATTAATTAGATCGCTAGTAATCTGTGTCTAAACACACTCCATCCACTTTTGTTGGATATTTCTTAAAACAGAAAAGTAAGGAGATATGGTTAGATCACATATCTATCATACTTATGCGGCACTGTGGCGCAGCGGTAAAGTTGCTGCCTTACAGCGCCAGAGACCAGAGTTCATTCCTGACCACGGGTGCTGTCTGTACAGAGTTTGTAAATTCTCCCTGTGACCGCAAGGGTTCTCCCCGGGTGCTCCGGTTTACTTCCACACTCCAAAGACACACAGATTTGTACGTTAACCGGCTTCTGTAAATTGTCCCTAGTGTGAATGGATAGAACTAGTGTACGGGTGATCGCTGATTGGCGTGGACTCGGTGGGCCAAAGGGCCTGTTTCCACGCTATATCTCTAAACTAAGCACAACTAAGAAAACTATATATAGTTCTTGTCCATACATTTACAAAAATGATATTGAGTACCCGAGAATATATAGAGAAGATTTTGAAGTATTACAGCAGAACATTGGTTAAATCTATCAGGAAGGGACCAACTATAAAAAAATGGACGAGACGAACCAATAGAGGCCCAAATTTATTAAGTTGTTTAAAGGGAGATGAGAGGGGGACAGAGGACAGGCACCACAGTAAGAACACTAGGAGATACCAACAAATTAAATGTGGAATCGAGGAAACACCTTTCTTTTGCCCTAGAGTATTAAGAATGATTTGTCTGTAGAACAATAAAGAGAAAGCCAGCTAAGTACTGGGATTAGAAGGACATTACTTACCGGGATTGATACTGCTGAATACAGTCAAAACTGCATTGAGGATTATCCCTTCCAACATTGCACAGGTAAAACGTGAATGTCCGCACATCATTTGGGCTGTCTGGTCTCGGAATGGTGATTCGCTGCAGAACAGAAATAAAATGTCTTAAAGAAAAAGGACAGGCATATTCCAAAAGCATCCAATCTTCCTGCCCTTAAATAGAAAACAAATTCTACACCTTGGGTCATACAGCATGGAAACAGGCCCTTCAGCCCAACTCATCCATGCTGACCAAGATGCCCCAGCTAAACTAGTCTCATTTGCTTGCACTTGACCCATGTCCCTCTAAACCTTTCCGACCCATGTACCTGTCCAAGTGTCTTTGTAAATTGACTCAAGGCATATTGGAAACTGCAAGGCTTTGCCTCAGCTTGAAATGCATTTCTTTTGCCTGTTTGGCAGGTGGTGTTGAAGTGCACGTTTGGGCTCAGTCTAACCTGACACCTCACAGGCAGATTGAAGGCGTGCTACTTTGTACTTAGTGCTGTGTGGTGTGACATCAAAACAAAGCCTAATCAGATTCAAATGGCACTAAGAAAGGGCAGAGATCTCTCCTGATATCTTGACCAACCTTCATCTCTGAGCTTTTTTGTTTTTTATTCATGTCATCACACAACTGTTTGCCAACAGCAAGCAAATTTTAGTGCCACGTCGTTGGCCACTGCAAGATCCTTTATAGTGCGTGTGGCATGCAGCATGTCACAGCTCAGGAGATGTCCCACAGTCTGGAGGCCCCGTCCGCACTCGCATCTGCTCGCATCTCTGAGCTTAAGATCACTGATTCCACAATAATAGTAGTTCACTCTACATAAACCCACCAGTAACCGTCAGCACAAACAGCACAATTTAATGGTAATATCCGTACACTTGGGACCACTGCAGAGTCTTGGCCAGGGCGCTAATAAGGTGTTCCTAGCCAAATACTGTACACAGGCCGACTGTAAAGGAAAACAGATAGTGATCTGTTGCCATTAGATGCTGCTGGCTGCGCTTCCAGCATGATTCCAGTATTAGGTCAATGGCCTTAGTCCTAAAAGACATCCAATGATTCTTGCACGTCAAATCCAAGCGTGACTGGGCTGAACATTTGACGTGACTCACATCTCCTGAATTGTGTGACTGAGGAACTATAATTGCAAGGAATGGGAATATAAATAAGTAATAAGATTAATACAAAATGAAATAGAGAACAACTGGATCAGTGACGACAGCGAACCACCAGAAATCATACAAACCAGAGTGTGCTGCATGAAAGCATTAATTAAGGAAATCTTAAAACCAATTCAAGTACCACAAAAGTTGGAAATTCTCAGCTAGAATATGCAGCTAAAGAAGGCTAAATATTTTCATATACTTGACTCGAGTCTGACTGCACGAGAGGGGAAGGTGAATACTGCCTGATTGGCATCTCACAAATACCTCCTGGCCATCACATCTATTCACCATTATGTAAATAAGCCCAATGGCCAAGAGCCTGCAAACTGCAGCTACCTCTGTCAACATTGGTTTGGGAAGGAATGCTTGCAAAGGGAGCTAGTGAAGATTTGCAAACTGCAAATTTGTTTGTCAAAGTGGATTTAATATTTTATTATTGAAGTAACATAATAGGTTGATGAAGGCATTGCAGAAAATATTCAGAAAGCATTTGACTACATTCAAGCGGAGCAGTGGAGCAGCGGTAGAGTTGCTGCCTTCCAGCACCAGAGACCCAGGTTTGATCCTGACTACTGGTGCTGTCTGTACACAGTTGGTACGTTCTCCCTGTGACTGCGTGGGTGCTCCAGTTTCCTCCCACACTCCAAAGATGAGCAGGTTTGGAGGTTAATCGGCTTGGGTAAAATCATTCATTGTCCCTGGTGTGTAGGATAGTGGCAGTATACGGGGTGATTGCTGGTCGATCCGGACTCTGTGGGTGGAAGGGCCTGTTTTCGAGCTGTATCTCTAAAGTAAGCTAAAAGTAAGCTGATAGTAAAGCCAAGGACCATGGGACAAAGTGGCAGCAGGGATTAAAAAAGTCCGAGTCCCAACAAACCAGTAAGAGCATCTGACCAGCAGTGCCCCTGTCATTGCCAACCAAGCACGGCCACGGTGTTTGTGGGTTAGTTCTAGCATTATGGCATTCTGCCAAATGGTTTGGACAGTTTGCTCTGGAAGTCATGACTTGGGATTCATCATGTACTGCTCCCACAGGGCCAGCAGGACATCCCGTGCCTTCCACTGCCTGATGGAATGTGGATATTTGAAACATTAAGCGTTTTTTGATAAATCGATGAGAATGTCTTGGTTGTTGTTTGCAATGGTGCCTGAAAGCTATCGAAAGGACTAACAATTTGAATGGCAGTGATGTTTCTGAAGAAGGGTCTCGACCCGAAACGTCACCCATTCCTTCTCTCCTGAGATGCTGCCTGACCTGCTGAGTTACTCCAGCATTTTGTGAATAAATACCTTCCTCTTGGTTTAGATTACTTTAGTTGAGAGATACAGCATGGAAACAGGCCCTTCGACCAACGATCACCCCGTACACCAGTTCTATCCCAGACACAAGGGACAATTTACAGAATCCAAATAATCTACAAACCTGCACGTCTTTGGAATGTGGGTGGAATCTGGAGAAAGCCCATGGAGAAGGTACAAACTCCGTACAGACAGCACACGTAGTCAGGAACAAACCCGGGTCTCTGGCGTTGTTAGGCATCAACTCGACCACTGTGCCACAATGCCACCCCTTAGCTGTTTGTTTTCTCCATAGACATTTTCTAACCTGAGCATTACCAGCATTTTCTGTTTTTATTTTCATTTTTATTTATAGCTGCACTATTTTGCTCGTGATTGTAACTGATTCTAACATGGTGGATCCACAGAAACGATGTTGGGTTCATTGCTCATGTGGTTGCCTTGTGACTGGAAGGACAACTCGTCAGACCCTGTCAAGTGCAGCATTAATTCACATAGCAATCCTCGACTGTGCCTTTTATAAACACATCTGCAATTATATAAATCTACAGTTGCAAAGAAGTGTGACTTACTGACACATATAAATATTAAATGGAACTCCCAGAAACGGAAAGATACCAAATGATAATGCACAGCAAATTTATTGGCAAACAATTCAGACATGGTCTGATGACGACCGAAGAAAGATGTCAAATGCCTGACTCGGAGTTCACTTACAGTGCACAGCCACTGTGCACAAAAGGCCTCAGAGTAATAGTACGTCACAGGTCTCAGTTTACATCTGCAGTTGGCTGCAACCCGTAGAAAAACTAAAACATTAAAAAAACCTATCAAGCTCACAGCACACAGTACATTATGAAGGCACCAGCATTCCTTCAATCCCGTTTCAAGACATCAGCTTCAATAAATTGTGTATTTTCCCAAAAAGTGGAAGGGGATGGGAAGAGACTTCCTTTGCCAGAAGCTTACTGTAAGAAACATCACACCACATTTCCCAGAGTATAAAGTCAACATTGACAGAAAATAGGAGCTTCCACAGACCACTTAACCTCTTGACGACTGTACTGGCTCTCAACAACTGCCCCTGAGATGGTGAGTTAACAATCACATGTCAACAAGCACACAATGTACAAGTGGGGGAAGTACACCAACACTACATGCATGGAGTGTTTCAAATGCTTACTAGCAAATAACATTGTGCAACTGGGTTACGTTCAGGAACCAGGCAGAGGCCATTCAAGCCCTTGAGACCACTTCAACGTTTCATCAGATCATGTCACATCTGTGAATGTTGGTGGACCATTAAACCACTAACTGGAGGCTCCAAGTTCATCCTGTCCTCAGCAATGGCAGGGTTCAGCATCTGATTGCTAGACAAGGCTGAAACAGTTTAACCATGTTCAGCACAAGTGCCTGCCAAGATCCCCCCCATCACAGAAGCCAATCTTTCTTTAGGCTTTAGAGTTACAGCGCGGAAACAGGCCCTTCGGCTCAACGAGTCTGCGCCGACCAGCGATCACCCCGTACACTAGCACTATCCTACACACTAGGGACAAAAAATACCGAAGCCAATTAACTGACAAACCTGTACGTCTTTGGAATGTGGGAGGAAACCAGAGCACCTGGAGAAAAGCCACGCGGTCACAGGAAGAACGTAGAAGCTCCGTACAGACAGCGCCCGTAGTCAGGATCGAACCAGGGTCTCTGGTGCTCCAAGGTAGCACCTCTACCGCTGCGCTCCTGTGCCGCCCAATTCACACCAAATAATAAATGACAAGAGACTATTGGACAGCACGATAAATATCCCCATGGTTGTACGGAAGACCCATGGTCCAGGACTAGCCATATCTCAAGCAACTCTAACTGTTGCTCTATGGTACTACACTGGCATCTACATGACAATGTGGCAAACTGTTCAGCTATATCCTGCTCAGAAAGACTACGTCAAACCCATTCTAATTACTGTGCAAAGAGTCAACTTTCTTTCGTTAGCACAACGCTGCAAGGTGCTATTGACAGCCATCAGGTGGTGATTACTCACCATTACCCTCCTCACCTTAGTTCAGTTTGCCAGACTACTCAGCTCTAGACCGTGTCAAAGTCTCACTTTAAACATGGTTTAAAGCGTTTACATCAGGTGAGAGAGACTCCTTCGTGCAAAGGTAGCATTTGACTCTATGGTTTTGAGGTGGGGGGGTCTCGTAAAATTAAAGTCAAGGAGGTGGAGGGGTTGGTTAGTTAGGTAAAATTGGAAAATTCAATGTTCACACCGTTGGATTGTAAGCTATCAAACGCAATATGAGATGATATTCCTCTAGTTTGCGTATGACTTCACTCTGGTAAAGGAGGAGGCCCAGGACAGAAAGGTCAGTATGGAAATGGGAAGAGGGGTTAAAATGGTTAGGTACCAGGCGACCCAGTAGGTCTTGGGAGGCCAAGCACGGATTTGGGAAACGCTCTCCAAGTCTATGCTTGGTCTCGCCGATGGAACGGCGTAGATGAGGTTAGAAGAAGTGCACATGAACTTCTGTTTCACCTGGAAGGATGGCTGCAGCATTTGGATGGTGGTGAGGGAGGAAATATTGGGATGGGTGTTACGGCCCCTGCAGTTGCAAGGTACAGTATCTGAGGAGGGGATGGTTTGGATGGGAAGGGATAGGTAACCATGGAGTTGCCGAGGGTGCGGTCTCTGTGGAAGGTGGAAACGGTGGGGATGGGAAGCTGTGACTGGTGGTGGGATCACATTGGAGGTGACGGAAATGTCGGAAAATGATATGCTGGATGCGAATGCTGGTGGGGGTGAAAGCTGAGGACTAGGGGAATTTATCTTGCATTAAATACTGTGCCCTTCATCTGTACACTGTGGATGGCTTGATTGTGATCATGCATAGTCTGTTCTTTGAGTGGGCAGCATGCAACAAAAAGTTCAGTACACGTGTTCGTTATAAACTAAACTCTCATAAGCCAAGGATGCATTCCAGATCGCCCAATCTATGTCATTGCAGTCCTTGCACTTTTATTAACCTGCACTTTCTCAGCAGCTGAACACTTTTACTTTCATCAGCTAGAATACTGTCCAAACTCCCATCTACCTCCTTGGAGACTGTTAAACTATCTTTCATCTAACTTTATTGGACTTCAGTGTTATATCTTACACTAAATGTGGTACCCTTCATCCTTTATCTGTGCACTGTGGACAGCTTGAGTGTTGTCACGTCTAGTCTTTTCCTTCACTGGATAGCATGCAAACAAAAGTTTTTCACTGTACCTCTGCACATGTGAGAATAATAAACTAAATTCTATGATTGTTCCGTCTGTGGGGAGCAAGAGCAGAGATATGGGACACAGATGAGACACTGAGGATCATCTTGACCTGGTAATACATTACTGTTCTTTCACTGTTGTCGGGATTAAGTCTGGGAGCTGCCATGCCAGTCTGTTTATTATCCTCGAGTAAGCACCTGCATCTAAGATCAGGATCAATTCAAACAGCTGCCATTTTGACTGACAATTAACACTGGACCTCAGTGATGTCCAAAATCCGAACTAATTAAAAAAAACAAAAGGCTTTTTAAAGTTCCATGGTTCTGAGGAGAATGATGATTCAGATGGCCCATATTGTCGAAACAGATTCTGGAATGGTCATCATTCTGACAGCTGAGCACCTATTGTTGGTCTCCTGCTGAAAGAAATGAAACTCAAAATGCAAGCAATGGCTCGTCCTTTTGATTATCTAATGAAACTAAAGGATGAACAAAATGTAATTATTTGAAGAGCAGTAGTTTAAATCTACAGTACTGATTCCACAGACTCCTTTTATGTCTGCTGGACACTCACGGTTTATGGCAATGCTGAATTGCAATTTAGTCACGGGACTCAGAATCACAGTCTCTCCTTTCACAGTGACTGCTAGGTGCTACATAATCATGAGGAAATTAATAAAGTTTGAGTTTTGTTTATTGCCATGTGTACCAAGGTACAGAGAAAAGCTGTTTTGTTGCTTGCCAACCAGTCAGCGGAAAGACAATATATGATTACAATCGATACATGATAAAGGGAATAACGTGAATAACGTTTAATGCAACATAAAGTCCAATCAAAGATAGTCTGAGTGTCACCAATGAGGTAGATAGTAGCTCAGGACTGCTCTCTCGTCGGTAGGATGGTTCAGTTGCCTGATAACAGCTGAGCAGGAACTGCCCCTGAATCTGGAGGTGTGCATTTTCACACTTATGTTCAAATTGAAAAAGCTTTTTTTACAAAACATGCAAATCACAAAGACCCAGATAACGACTCTGGTCGTTCTGGTAAATGGTCGCTGGGCACGTGGCCAAATATATTACACAAATAACCTCCTGAAACGACGCATCAACAGGTCTCCTGGGAACCTTGGTGAATGCAAATGATGAGAGGGGATTTTCTGACTGCTAAGTTTGGAAGGTACATGGTCATTTATTGTTTCCGCTTGTGAAGCTGTCTTACCTCACCTCAAAGTTCAGAGCCTGATGAAGTCAAATTCTTTGAAGTCATTGTTGAGTTAAGTCAAGTCAATTTTATTTGTATAGCACATTTAAAAACAACCCACGTTGACCAAAGTGCTGTACATCTGTTTAGGTACTAAGGAAAAAATGAAACATACAGTAGCACACAAACATATCAGCACATACAAAACAGTTCACAGCGCCTCCTCAATGGGCCTCAAACGCTAGGGAGTAGAAATAGGTTTTGAGCCTGGACTTAAAGGAGTCGATGGAGGGGGCAGTTCTGATGGGGAGAGGGATGCTGTTCCACAGTCTAGGAGTTGCAACCGCAAAAGCGCGGTCACCCCTGAGCTTAAGCCTAGACCACGGGATAGTGAGTAGCCCCAAGTCGGCCAACCTGAGGGACCTGGAGTTAGAGAGGTGGGTTAGAAGATTTTTGATGTAGGGGGGAGAATGTCCATTTAGGGCTTTATATGTGAATAGGAGGAGCTTGAAGTTGATTCTGTACCGTACAGGGAGCCAGTGGAGAGAGGCCAGAATCGGCGTGATGTGGTCCCTTTTACGGGTACCCGTCAGGAGTCTCGCTGCGGCGTTTTGGACCAGTTGCAGGCAGGACAGGGATGATTGGCTGATCCCAGTGTATAGGGAGTTGCAGTAGTCTAGGCGGGAGGAAATGAAAGCGTGAATGATTTTAATGATTTTAAGCGTGAATGAAGTTAACACAAAGCTACGACTCCAAGCTCAGTACTAAAGAGTATTGCCGTAAACCAACCTGACCAACGGAGTTACTTCACAACCAACGGTTTGGATTGGAAATGTAGTCGTGTTTTGGGCCTACAGTAGAACTCTTTTTAATCAATGATACTTGATCGTCACACGTACCTGGGTACACTGAAATTCTTTGTGTTTGCATACAATATACAAAGTACGCAAAGAGTCGCCACATAA
Organism: Rhinoraja longicauda; assembly: GCF_053455715.1. Classification (NCBI taxonomy): domain Eukaryota; kingdom Metazoa; phylum Chordata; class Chondrichthyes; order Rajiformes; family Arhynchobatidae; genus Rhinoraja; species Rhinoraja longicauda. The sequence continues at coordinate 26,350,100 of NC_135980.1, read as the reverse complement.
CTGACGCCGCCAAAGCACAATAAGCACACCTCCATCACTCTGCTCCTCATCTTTCCCAACGACACTAATAATTAATCTGATTCCAAGAGTTTTGTTGGAACTGAGGATCCCACACATGATGATTGAACTGGGAAATGGAGCATCACCGTACCAGCAAATTGTTGAAACCACACTAGCCTACCCTCCCACAATGATCAAAAGGCATCTCAACTGACATTGCAGGTTAGTTGGCTTTGGTAAAATTATAAAATGTCCCTGGCGTGTAGGATAGTGTTAGCGTTCAGTTGAGTTTATTGTCACGTGTACCGAGGTACAGTGAAAAGCTTTTGGTCCGTGCTAACCAGTCAGTAGAAAGACAATACATGATTACAATCGCTCCATTTACAGTGTATAGATACACTATAGGGGAATAATGTTTAGTGCAAGATAAAGCCAGCAGAAATGTTGCTGTAGGAATAGAGATTTAAGAGCGTGAAGCAATTGTTATATGAGTTTGTAGATCTGCTTCTATGGCTAGCACGCAAATAGTCGCCTGTGTTGGGGGCCATCTGGGAAGCAGGTGATCGCTGGTGGGTGCGGACTTGGTGGGCCATAGGGCCCGCTTCCTCGCTGTATCTCTAAAGTAACCCAAAGTAAAGAAATAAAAAATAACCAAATAGAAATTCCACACTTCAACCTTTTCATTGGAACCAGGTCCCAAATCTTTGCATAAATAGCAAAGACATTATCCTCCTTCTCCAAAAACTCCTTGCACCACCTCATACACCTAGATCTTCAAAAGCTCAAGCTTAACTTAATTTCAATCATCTCAGAGAGATCTCCTGAAGTGGAGCTGAAGCTAAACCATCTGGGCCAATAGCTCAGCACAAAATGGAAGACTCTGGTACAAGAGACTCATCTTGTGACTTTGCAAAGCTGTCTGTTGGAAGTAAATTCGGAGTGTGACGTAATATTCACTTCACCACCCAGCCATCACATGTGCACCTTAGCAGCAGGATGTACCAACACACGGGGAGGGATTGTAATAGAGAGCCAAAGTTAATTAAACATCACTTCCTCCTGAACACCTCTGCCACTGAGATGTCCAACTACAGTGACGTTGTGGCAATAGGTTGTGGCAATATGTTGTCATTGTCCAAGTCACACATGGGGTTGATTGGGGATTAAATATTTAGTCTCTTTTGGTAGGACACCCTGTCAGCCCCGGATGTAACCTGGTGAATCGCTTTTGCATTGCATCCAACATTACGATATCTATTTTTATGTAAGGGAACCAAAACAGTACACAGTATTCCCAATGAGGCCACAATAACACCCTGCATAAAGGTGAAAACAATCTGCTACCATGTTATTTGAATTTAGCCCATCTGATATCTTCGGCTTATTAGCCTTCCCCCCTTCCCCCCCATTTATTTTACATCTTTTGCTGAAAAGGCGATGGGAAAGAAATTGTCGACAGATAGAAGATGGCAAAGGAGCGAGACCAGATGGATTGGTCTTACGCTTGATAGAAAAGCATCTTCCTCCTGTGCTTTAACCATTCTGTGATTTGACCTACAGATTTCAGAAATAAATTAAAGACAGTTTGCATAACAGGACAGCAAACCGCATCATAACGGGCAGCACGGTGGCGCAGCGGTAGAGTTGCTGCCTTATAGCGATTGCAGTGCCGGAGACCCGGGTTCGATCCTGACTACGGGCGCTGTCTGTGTGGAGTTTGTACGTTCTCCCCGTGACCTGCGTGGGCTTTCTCCTAGATCTTCGGTTTCCTCCCACACTCCAAAGACGCACAGGTATGTAGGTTAATTGGCTTGGTAAATGTAAATAAATTGTCCCTAATAGGATAGTGTTAATGTGCGGGGATCGCTGGCGGCGCGGACCCGGTGGGCTGAAAGAGCGTGTTTCCGCGCTGTATCTCTAAACAGTGCATAACATGGTACGGCAGGCGGTAGAGTGTGACTGTTGGTGCTGTCTGTACGGAGTTTGCACGTTCTCCCAGTGACCGCGTGGGTTTAGTCTGGGTGCTCTGGTTTCCTCACCCACTCCAAAAGCGTACAAGTTAGTAAGTTAATTGGCTTCGGCATGTTGTAAACATTGTCCCGAGTGTGTGCAGGTTAGTGTGTGGCGTTGTCACAGGGTGGCATGCCGAAGGGTCTGTTTAATACAAAATAAACACTGAGGGCGGTGTATCTTTGAAACTCTTCCTCAAAAGCAGTCTTTGAATATTTTTAATGCAGAGTTAAATAGATTCTTGATAAACAAGAGGGCGAACTGTTACCATGGGGAATTGAGTTTACAGTCTGATTAGCCATGATATTATTAAATGGTGGAGCAGACCCGATAAGCTGTGTGGCCTACTGCTGCTCTTAATTTACTAGCTCAATGTTCCTACGTTTATTGCATTATATTTGCACAATGAAGTATTTACTATTGCATATCACTCTGTCAGCTTATCTCATGGGAGCTGTCAATGTAAACTACTCTTTTTCCAAGAAATGACCTTGAGATTGAGGATGACTTGCCTTCCCTCAGCTTCTGTGGGTTGAACTGACTGAGGGAACTGCAGACTTTTCCACGGGTGGGACAGGAGGGGCCCGACATGATAGGTGGGTAGTTGGTTAGTTAGTTAATGAGGAGGTGCAATCCTTCTGCCAGTAATGCTGAGTCTCTGTGTGTTCATGAAGCATGAACTCGTTCGCAGTGCCACCCCAAATGCTGCCCTTTCACCTGTTCTGATTACTCTTTTCCCAAAAAGAGGTTTTGAAAATATCCTCAAATCCCTCTTCACCGCTAGCTTAGGACAGCTTGTCTGCTTTAGTTCTCTGGTACAATGCATGCAAATGACATTGCCTGTCTAACAAAATGATTGAATGTGCTCAGGGCATTGATGTTGGAAATATTGGCCTGATATATGACACTGATATTGGCTTGTTTATCCTTCCAGTAGATTTAGAGGATTTTGTGGTGACAGATTTGTTGGTATCAGTGTCGAGAGGTGCCTTTTGTAGAGTAATCCTGGTCTCAGGCAGGAATCACAGTTAATCGGTAGACCATAAGTCTACTGCAATAAAACACCCTTTTCCTTAGTCAACCAAAGGTTGTGTTGGCCCACAACAGTGTGAGTCTTTCATTACTGAAGCCTGACTCTGCTGAGATTTGGGAGCTGGTCCACTGTGACTATTATTGGAGGGCATTGTTGCATAGCAAAGGCAGGCTGATGGAAAACCTTTGCCTCGTAGATGTTGAGCTCAAGACCCAAACTCTTATATGCATTGATGACTTTGATACAAGGTACAAAATCTGAGGTCAAGAATTTCACCTTCCAAATTGCCAGTTGATCAAGAAAGGGATTTTTTGCATACTTGGGATTTAAATGGCTGCATTTTAATGAAAGGGAATTAAAAATTAATGGTTACAATACTCTCTCATCTTTAGCATGTCTCAGTTCAAAGTGGTTAAAGATTGGAATATCACATGCTGAATGTTATCAGAAGCAGACTTTTCCTTGGTGAAGGAATACATTTCAAGACTAACATGAAAGTGCTAACTTTGAAGACTCACTTTATCTCCCACACCTTCTTCCCTTAGAGCCTTAAGGATAGGAATCTGCTCTCCTTAATCAATTTAGCCTATGTTACTCCAGATACACTAATGTGATTAACTATTAAATACCTCTGAATGGGCCAATGAGCCAGAATTCATTGACCTCATCAAAGGCCTCATCATGAAGACATTAGCCCAGCTCAGTGTCCATGATTTCGAATTGAGAGAGGAACTCGGGAAACTTACAATCGAGTGGCACAGTATTGGACTTTGTCTATGGAACTGATGCGGTAAAATGCTGAGAACTATATTCGGCTTTCTTCCCCTTTGCTCTATTGTACTTCAGTTTGACATGATTGCATTTATGTACAGCATTATCTGATCTGTTTGGATAGCATGCAAAACAAAGGTTTTCACTGTACCTCGGCACACACGACAATAATAAATCTAAACCTAATCTTCGCATCCACAACATTCATTCCCTTCACCATAATACACTGATACAGCCGCTGCCTCACTGTGCCGGAGACCCAGGTTCAATCCTGACCACGGGTACTGTCTGTGCGGAGTTTGCATGTTCTCCCTGTGACCGTGTGGGTTTTCTCCGGGTGCGCCGGTTTCCTTCTACATTCCAAAAACGTGGAGGTTTGTAGGATAATTAGCATTTGTAAATTGCCCCTTGTGTGTAGGACGTAGAACTAGTGCACAGGATTGATGGCCGGTGCGGAATTGTTGGGCCGAAGGACCTGTTTCCATACTGTATCTCTAAACTAAATTAAACTAATCCAAATCAGCAGAATGCTACTGAGCACATTCTTGGAGCTGCTGGCAGACGAGTCCACAACTCCTGGTGGGCTTCATCCTAAAGTCCTATTAGAGGTAGTTAATTGTGCCAATTTTATTTTCCAGTATTTCCTAGATTCCGAGAAGGTTTCATTGGATTGCGAAGTATTGCATGCAATATATTTTTTTAAAACACAAGTTAAGCATGAAACAGGGAACTACAGACAAAGGTCGCTTAAGTCATAGGGGAAATGTTTGCAGCAGGTATTAAAATGAGACCACATATGGAGTACTGTATTGAATATTGGTCTCCTTATTTAAATAAGGCTACAAATGCAGAAAACAAACTGCCGGATGAACTCAGTGGGTCAAGGAGAATTGGGCTGGGGGGGGGGGGCTGGGAGTAATTATGGATGTCCATAATTTCTTCCCACCCCCTCCCAAGAACATTGCTCGACCTGCTGGGTTCCTCCAGCAGTTTGTTTTATGCTCTAGAATCCTGCACCTCCAGACTATTGTGCCTCAAGGAAATAAAGTGGACCGAAAGCATTTCCGAGAAGATTTACTAGACTGACTTTCTTGATTCTGGGAAATTTCCATTAGATTGTGAAGTAACTTCATTCAGTAACAGAGGTAAGGCACAAAGCAAGGGACTACAGACAAGTTAGATTAAGTCATCGGGAGATCGTTAGTAATCATTAAAGACAATTCAGCAGGGCACTCAGAAAATTCAATATAATCAAATAAAGTCAATGGGCAGGTCATCTCGAAGAAAGGTTCCACAAACTAGACTTGTGTCTGGTCTAGTGGAGCGAGAACTATTTATCTGAAGGGAGTTATGACAGAGTGAATGTAGAGCGTACAAGGTGATTCTTTTCCCCTCTGGTCCCTGAGGCTTTGGAACTCTTGTCCTCGAAGATCCGTGGAAGCAGAGATGTTGTATATCTGTTTTAAGACAGAGCTAGATAGACCTTCGATAAAGGTGGTGGTGGAAAGTTACCAGATACACAGGGTGAGTGGAGTCAAGCTGACAGCTAACTCAGCCATGACATTGCTGGAAGACGAAGCAGGCACTTTGAAAACCAGCACAGCTCTCAATTTGTATGTTTGTGTGTATTTCAAGCCAGCTCCAAAAGTTACAACTTTGCTATTCTTTAATTCAATTTTGATGGTTGTTCGTGGCTGTCATTCTGAGCCATCAAAATGCTTCAGCAGACTAAGGCCAAGTGAGCAATTTGACATGGGCAGGAAGCATTACCTCAAATACCCAGTTTCTTTCAAGGCTCAGCAATTTGATCTAATGATAATTTTATCTAAACCACAAAACACATCGCAAAAAAATTAATCTACAGCTGTGCTAAATTAACTAAATCCTGCCAGGATGGAATGAGATACTGTTGGCCTCAGTGCATTGAGTTAGGATGGGGGGAATTGGCATGATTCCTTGCACCTGATCACTGAGAAATAGGAATTAAAACATGCTTTTAAATTTCTCCATATTAATTCTAAACAATTGAAAGAAAAAACAATTTGGTACAAAACACTATTTTTGCAGCATAAACAACTGGATCCACCATGGAACCACTGGATTGTCGTAAAAAGCCACTTGGTTATCTAATTTCTTTCAGTGAAGGAAACCAGCCATTCCTACCCAGTCTGACACTAGACAATGTCACCACCTTCATTATTCGGTGCAATTTCGAATGGACAATAAATACGAGCAATGTCCGCACCCCCGCCACCTCCACAACCCGATTCTCGGGCCATCAGTGGCAAATATGTTAATCACTCTTCTGCCATCGCTTAAGAATGATGGCTAATGATGAAGTGAGGATAGCTGATGGTTCACAATAGGAGTTTTAAGGCAATAGCATTATTAAAATGTTTTTACAAAGTGTAGAAAGTCAGGAAGCAAAAACAGTGGTTGATTTTGTCCATGAATATGCCAACTGACGTTTGAAAATCTTTTTATACAATTAACAAACAGTAATATTAGTTGACGGCAAATTTGCCTCCCTGGTTGGCAGATTGCCATCAATTTTAGAAGTTAATCCTGCAATTCAGGGAGATCATTAGCCATCTGTGATGTGTTATCATTTAAATTTATTCCATGTCTAGAACTCGCACTTCAGAATCAATAAACAGAATGTTGCCAGGTTCAGAACGATTCCTTTTGGCCAATAGTTTTCAATGAACACATATATTAAGACAGTTCAGGTGGATGCTAAAGACCAAGTGGCACAATTCAGAAAATATTGCATAAGTTAGCCAGAGTCCTGACCATTTTCCACCTTTGAGTAAAACCATCAAGTGAACTGCTCATTCATCACATTCTTGGTTGCAAGATGCCTTTCACCAACACTACTACCGAGGGCAGCATGGTGGCACAGCGCCACAAACCCGGGTTCCATCCTGATTACGGGTGCTGTTTGTATGGAGTTTGTACGTTCTCCCCATGACGCACAAGTTTTCCCCAGGTGCTCTCGTTTCCTCCTTCACTCCGTAGAGGTTCGTTGGCAAAAATTGTAAATTGCCCCTAGTGTGTTGTTTGTGCTAGTGTAATAGGGTTGGTGTGGACTCGGTGGTCTGAAGGGCCTGTTTCCATACTGCATCTCTAAACTAAACTACTGCATCATCCTTAATTGTGTGAAACGTTCAAGCCATTTCCAAAATATGTGATCCTGTGCTGTCCAAACCTGATGATTTTCAGTCAATTTGTTTCTATTGCTTATTTTCTAATGGAATTAGATGCAGAAGTTTTGAAGCTAACAGATATAAATTGGTTCTCTTGCCTACAAAGCCTTGCTCTGCTGGACAAACACTGCACGGGTGATGGTTTGGGATGATGTTGGCATCTCTTGAAGGGCTGATTTTCAGTCACTCCGCAGTACCTCATCCAGATGAGTATGTGCAAGACTCATTATTGAGCAACAGAATAATCAGTTGCAAATGGAAGCGCAGATGATTAATTCTGCATTCGCACAGTCGGCAACCTTGTGTTGCTCATCTGGAATCAATAGATGGAATTCAGGAAAAGTTAATCTATCAAACTCTGTTGCTCTGATTTGTGCAGCTTAGTAACAAAATAGATGGTGAATTCCATAAAGCTATGAAACAGTTTTACATAGAAACATAGAAAATAGGTGCAGGAGGAGGCCATTCGGCCCTTCGAGCCAGCACCACCATTCATTGTGATCGTGGCTGATCATCCACAATCAGTAACCTGTGCCCAGCTTCTCCCCATATCCCTTGATTCCACTGGCCCCCAGAGCTCTATCTAACTCTCTCTTAAATTCATCCAGTGATTTGGCCTCCACTGCCCTCTGTGGCATAGAATTCCACAAATTCACAACTCTCTGGGTGAAAAAGTTCCTCCTCGCCTCAGTTTTAAATGGCCTCCCCTTTATTCTAAGACTGTGGCCCCTGGTTCTGGACTTGCCCAACTTTTACAAACAACCAACTTGAAGAATCATAGCAAACTGTGTCTGCCACTTTGCAATGTAAAATATACATTTTCAAAACCTTTTAATAGCAAGAGGGGTTAATGTTGCTTTCTCACAGATCAAAACTGAGAGCTGCAGGCTTAAGACCAGAAGATGCAGTTGTTTCAGTCTATGAATAGCTTAGTGTTCGAGTTTCAGATTTCTATAAAAGAGTCCAAGGGATTTTTTTTTATTAAGAACAGAAACCTAGAGTAGTTCATATTTTGTTCGAGCTGGTCCACTATCCTGTACTTCAAATGTAGGTATCTCCAGTATACTGTGGCAATCGTTCCCACGCCATCATGGCACAATAACACCTTCAAAATTAATTTTTCTTAAGTTGTAACGATGAAAGCATTTAAATATCACAAGATAGTGGTGACTGCAAACATTGATCACTGTCAAATGTCAAATGTGACATAGTCGTGGTGGGCATGAAGACTTTTGCAACTAGTTGGAACAAACCCAGATCATGATTTACAATGTTTAGATGAAAACTGTGTGGGAAAAGGTAGGATGATGATATGGAGGAAGAATGGAGCTCGGAATAGCTATGACAAGAATGGATTTTATCTCCTTTTGTTCTCAGATGTTTTTTGGAAATCAATTAATTGAGAAATAGTTTTATAATACCATGACATTGCAAATATTCCGTGATGATGATCCGGGGCAGCGGTGTTTTAATGGCCCAAGAGTTGTAGCTTTGGTATGAAATCGGGATGAATGCATGTTCTCAGCCGCAAACTACGGTGAATTCATTGTTTCAGAAGGAGAGACCGTGCAATTTGCCAGAGTCATTCGGTCAACAGAAAGACAAAAACAGACAATGTTTTCTTTTGTTCATGGCAACACCAAGTGGGCCTCTAATAATCGTGCATATTAGCACACCACAAGGATGAGGCCCTACACAGCTGGATTTCCAGACTCGCACATCAATCATGGTCTTGGAGGCAAGGGCCCAAAGGATGGCTGCTGAACTTTATAGGAAGATAAAAAGTGCAGCAATGTCAACCTACACAAGGTTGCAATGTAGATATTTTAGATGGAAAATTGGGGCAATAGCTCCTGTGCTCCAGGTTTAAAGAGGGAAGTCTGGGGAGAGGGAGAGAGGGAAGTCTGGGGAGAGGGAGAGAGAGAGATCCAAGGGTCAAGACGGTTTTATTGTCATATGTCTCGAAACGGAACAATGAAATTCTTACTTGCAGCAACGTGATAGATAGGTAAACATAGTATTCTGAGAACACCATAAATTGTTTCGGCTGAAGCAATTCCAAGTAGAAGCTCGTGGAGAGCTTATAAATTGCTGCATTATGCAGCCTTGCATTTAATAGAAACGACTAGTGTAAATATCAAGAGTCCAAGGATGCCAATGAAGCCAGTGGGAACAGTTTCCTGATAAAAAAAACCAATCGTGATCTTCTACCAGGGAACTGCAGGCTGGTGAGCTTAACATCAGTTGTGGGAAAGTTACTGGAGAGGATTCGGAGATACAGGATCTACCCACATTTGGAAAGGCAAGGACTGATTAGGGACAGTCAACATGGCTTTGGGCTTGGGAAACGATGTCCCATAAATGTGATTGAGTTTTTCTGAAGACATGGAGAGGAGGATCGACAGGGGCAAGGTGGTAGACATTATCTACATGGATCATAACAAGATCTTTTACAAGGTTTTGCATGCTAGGTTGGTGCAGAAGGTTAGATCACACGGGATCTAGAATGAGCTATCCAACCAAATACAAAACGGGGGTAGGAGCCAGAGTGTGGTTGTGGAGAAGTGTATTTTAGATTGGAGGCCTGGGGCCAGTGATGTGCCACACAGATCTGTGTTGGGTCCACTGTTGTTTGTCAGTTACATTAACGATTTGGATAAGAATGCAATTGGCACGGTTGTAAGTTTACAGATGACACCAACATTTTTGGTGAAATGGACAGTGATGAAGGTTATCCAAGATTACAACAGGATCTAGATCGACAGGGAAAGTAGACAAAGGATGCACACATTAAATGGCATGGCCCTGTGGAGTGCTGTGGAACAGGGAGGCCGATAGCTACTAGTACATAGTTCCTTGGCAGAGAAGTGACATTATCAAGATGTATAAAATCATGAGGAGCATAGATAAGGTGAAAGGTCTCCATCTTCTTCCCATAGTATGCAAGTTTAAAACTGTAGGGCATGTGTAATATGGAAAATATTTCAAAGGACCTAAGGGGCAACCATTTGAGAGAGGATGGCAGTATATGGAATGAGCTGCCAGAGGAAGCTGTGGAGGTTGGTAAAATTGCAACACCTTAAAAGACCTTTCGACAGGTACACGGATAGGAAAGGTTTAACAAAAACAAAGGCAGTGGGACAAACTGCAACTGAGTCGTGCCGACGTGTTAGGAAAAGGGCCTACTTTTGTGCTATACATCTCAGTGACTCAATGATCATTAGTCACCCAACTTTAATTATGCCATAAAAACATTGATCATAACTTTGGCAACATCAAAAAGGGTAGTCAGATGTTTCATAACCTCATGACTTGAAGCAGCATTTTATTTAAATCAGTGATGGAATTTTGAGGGGAAAGTCAAACACAGAATATAGGAAACACTGCAACCAATTGGTACCGAGTCAAGTCTCAAAAGTGGCATTATAATCACAATGAGATAGCTGGGGTTTTTTCAGTAGTGCCTGGCCAAGACATAAAAATGCTGGCCCCGAGAAATGGGAACTGGATAAATAATGGAGAAAAAAACTGTTGGAATACGAAGGAAGAATGTAGAGTGGGACTAAGGGCGGCATGGTGGTGCAGTGGTAGAGTTGCTGCCTTACAGAGACAGAGACCCATCCTGACTGCGGGTGCTGTCTGTATGGAGTTTATACGTTCTCCCCGTGACTGTGTAGGTTCTGTCTGGGTGATCAGGTTTCTTTCCACATTGCAAAGACATATAGGCTAATTTGTAAAATTGTCCCTAGTGTGTCGGATAGTGCTAGTGTATGGGGATCATTAGTTGGCGCAGACCCGGTGGGCCGAAGGGCCTGTTTCCACGCTGTATCTCTAATCTAAACTGTTCCTTGAAAGTCACGACATACCCTAATGGGATGAATGGTTTCCTTCCATGTTACACTTTCTATGATTCTATCTGATAAAAATAGGTGAACCACCCAGCACTTCAACTAACTGCCATTGAATCTTTTAGCCCAGGGGAAACATGACTTGTTGCTGTAATATCTCATCTGAAAAGTGCCTCTGATTTTGCTGCACACTTCAGTACTCATTAAGTCCTGTAATAGTTTTAACAACATTAACCCTTCTTTAATGGACTAGAATTGTAAGCTATTGCACCGAGAATCTCAGAATTAATTGTGGGTTCAAGCCTTGGAATTCACAAGAAACTTAGTCAAGAGACTACTATGCCCTTGCAGACAATTTTCTCACACCTTAGAGATTTGGATTTAAGGAGTGCAAGAAGCAACTGCCGATGCTGGTTTACACCGAAGATAAACAAAATGTTGGAGCAACTCAGCGGGTCAGGCAGCATCTCTGAAGAATAGGAATAGGTGACATTTCGTGCCGCGACCCTTCATCAGACTGAGAGTCAGGGCACCAGATTGGATTTAAGGAGTCTTATGTTATTCAAACATCTCACATTTGAGTTAATAACATTGAAATGTGCCAACTGTTAATAATCAAAGATAAGCAGTCATTCTACAAGAAAAATACTTATAACGATCGATATTGGCCAGGACACTGAGAAACTACTTACTACCCCCACCAACTGAAGCCCAGCATCTGCAACAATGCAGCACTCTTTCGATTCTGCACCATCAGTACAGTTAGAACCCATAGCACAATGTCCCTGCCAACGCATTGAAACAATATAGTTGATAGTTAACACAGCTTGTAGGATTAAGGCCACGTGCTTGTTCATAGTCCAAGCAGAGTTAGCTGATACTGTACTCGGTGTTGAGGATGAAGTGGAAACTTGCCAAAAGCTCCTGTTGTCAACTGGTGATAAGCAAGTTTGCATAGAAGATAGAAGCATTGGAAAATATTTTAAATTACCTTTATCTCAAGCAGGCTGGAATGGTAACAGAGCTGTAGGACAATGCGTTGGTTCAGTTCTGGACCATTTGGAGTACCGGGTTCAGTCATGAACACAGCACTGGGAATAAAAATGAACTGCAGATGTTGGTTTATACCAAAGATAAGACACAAAATGGAGTAACTCAACGGGTCAGGCAGCATCTTAGGAGAAAATGGATAGGTGACGTTTCGGATCGGAACCTTTCTTCCAGTCTGAATAACTCCAGTATTTGGTGTCAAGCTAGGGCACTGGGGAATGTTGGGCCACAACTTAAGGAAATCTGGGTTCATATCTGCAAACAGCACCTTAGAAATGGCTTTGAGAGGGCATGCAGCTAAACTCACCATAATGATATCAGGACGAAAATTCTTACGAGAATAGGTTGTGTTGATCAGACGTGTGATCCATCCAATATAGAATATAGGTTAGATCTAAGTTCGATGTTGAGGTGATGAAAGGAGCAGACAGGAAATTTAGAGAGAAATTGCTTCAGCAAGACTCAGATAGAGGAGACACACGATTTGAGCCAACTCATTTGGAGCGAAACCTGAAGATAAGTTTTCACATGAAAACAAACTTGATATGGGATAGGGTACAAGGAAAATGTAACTTTCCGTTAAGGTGGCGCTGTCATCGATGGCAGCTTCGCCAACGGTCTGTCTGATTTTGTGTCTTATTTGTTATTTTTAGTGTGTTAATATTCTCTGGTTTGTTTTATGTGGGGGGTGGGGGAGGGGGTCGGGGGAGACTTTTTTGCAATCTCTTACCTTGCCGGAAATGCGATTGTTTTCCGGATCGTATCTCCGGTCGCTCTGCAGCCCAACATCGTGGAGCTGGCGGCCTTGCTCGGGGACTGACTTTGAGCCCCACCGCGGGGACGTGGACTTGCCATTAGAACCTACGATCCCTTGCCTGGGATCAACGCTCCAACCGCGGCCTGCAGATTTCAACATCAAGGAGCTCGCAGTCTCGGTTAGAGACTGATATCGGGAAGCTCTAGTCGCAGAAGGTTTCAACCAGCCCTGACCCGGGGTAGATTGCACGGTGTGTGGGAGCCGAGATTCCCCATCTCCCCGATGCAGGAGCTTGATCGCCCCGACACAGAGGGCCCACTGCCGGCTACGAGAGTCAAGATTGTCCCGTCAACAGAAGGCTCGAGGCCCGCGACCGCGGGAGAACAAAGAAGGGAAGAGATTCAACTTTTTTTTCACTTTCCTTCACAGTGAGGAATGTGGAGAGGAGTCACTGTGGTGGATGTTTGTGTTAAAATGTATTTTATGTGTTTTGTTGCTTTTTATTGGTATGACTGTATGGCAAAACAAATTCCTCATATGTTGCAAAACATACTTGGCTAATAAAGTATGATTATAATTATGATTAAAACTGTGATGGATTTATGTTTAGGAAAAAAACCCTGCAGATGCTGGTTTAAATCGAAGGTAGACACAAAATGCTGGAGTAACTCAGCGGGTCAGGCAGCATCTCGGGAGAGAAGGAATGGGTGACGTTTCGTGGTCGAGACCCTTCTTCAGACTTCTATGGATTTATGTTTATTAGGCAAATGAATTAAGGGTTATGAACCATGTAAGAATAATAAAATTAAGGTTCAAAATGAGTGGCAGAACCAATTCTACAACAAGAAGGTCTGTCCCCATTATTACCCTTGGTCAGATAACAACCAGCTACTCAATCTAAAGGCTGAAACATGAATCATAGGTAATTGGACCTATGATTCAATTATGTTTCTGTGGAGGATTACCCAGAAATGTGTCAATAGCATCATAAACAGAGTAAAAGGGAAAAAACACTTGACAACTTGTGAACAACGACATGTTCCTTAGATCATAGAAAGACAAAAGCAAAGTTCCAAAGACTTACCCCTTGGTTTCTTTCAAAGCGAATCGCTGGCTGGGAGGCGAGATTGCCCTAGAGGGAGAATAGAAGCAAACATAAGCATCCTCAACAACTTGCATAACAATTTGGGAGCTCAAATACAATGACTTGAATATGATGGGGAGAGGTTTCATGCACATCAACCACAATATCTATGAGATGCTCAAGTGTGTAAACATTAAGGATAATTCCTTTGCATTTTCCATCCAATGAAAGAGTCACTAGCAGATTTATCAAATCTATTGCCTCCTAAATTCGTGCCAAATGTACCTGGTGACCCCTCAGGTTTTGTTACAGCTTGCCTGCTTCTGCAAAGATCTGAAACCTTAATCGAAATGTCAGTTGCAAACATGTCCCTCTGAAAATAGACTAAAAGACTATAAATGAAACTGAAATACTCTGAGGAAAACAGTTAAGATAGTTTTTAAACCATCTGTCTGCCAGGTCTGAATGAAGGTACACAAATACTCTTTGGTATTTGCAGCAACAATGTGAACTCTGAGCCAGTCTCCAAGGTCTTTCTAATCTTTGAGGTTTTCTAATATTGCAGTCTTTTTCTTAGATTGACAACATTTTAAATCTTCAGCGGATTTGACTGAATTTGAACCAATGTTTTCACATCATGATTACAGTCCCTGAAGTTACACGATTGATTAATAATGCTCTCTGAACACATATGGCATGACAAACTCCTCTGAGGTGTTTCTTCGCTAGAATTACGAAAATCCCAACAGTTTGAAAAAAAATGCTAAGATTGGGTTTGCAATCTTTTCCTGGAATTGTAACTTTCTATTCTGGACGGAAATTGCATTCTTGGTGCTGGCATAAAAACATTACAAAGTGAGAGACACTGAGCAGACATCAGAAGGTAATGATATAGTCAAGTCCTTGCGCGTATGAGATTCTTGTTCAAGCAGATAACTGAATGACTAATTCACAAGCTAAAGCACACAAACCAGACATTTGATACAACTTGTATAAGTAGCCAAAAATGCTATCCATTCAAGGGAAAGGAAATATGCACAAATACTTTCGAGTTTTATGCCAATTTTTATTAATCCCATTCTGTATCAATACTACTACATAGAAACATAGACATAGAAAATAGGTGCAGGAGTAGGCCATTCGGCCCTTCGAGCCTGCATCGCCATTCAATATGATCATGGCTGATCATCCAACTCAGTTTCCCGTACCTGCCTTCTCTCCATACCCCCTGATCCCTTTAGCCACAAGGGCCACATCTAACTCCCTCTTAAATATAGCCAATGAACTGGCCTCAACTACCTTCTGTGGCAGAGAATTCCACAGATTCACCACTCTCTGCTCCTATACTCAAATCCCCTCGCTATGAATGCCAACATACCATTCGCTTTCTTCACTGCCTGCTGCACCTGCATGCCTACTTTCAATGACTGGTGTACCACGACACCCAGGTCTCGTTGCATCTCCCCTTCTCCTAATCGGCCACCATTCAGATAATAGTCTGCTTTCCTGTTCTTGCCACCAAAGTGGATAACCTCACATTTATCCACATTATACTGCATCTGCCATGCCTTTGACCACTCAACTAACTGATCCAAGTCACGTTGCAGCCTCCTAGCATCCTCCTCACAGCTAACACTGCCCCCCAGCTTCGTGTCATCCGCAAACTTGGAGATGTTGCATTCAATTCCTTCGTCCAAATCATTAATATATATTGTAAATAGCTGGGGTCCCAGCACTGAGCCTTGCGGTACCCCACTAGTCACTGCCTACCATTCTGAAAAGGACCCGTTTATTCCTACTCTTTGCTTCCTGTCTGCCAGCCAGTTCTCTATCCACATCAATACTGAACCCACAATACCGTGTGCTTTAAGTTTGCATACTAATCTGTTATGTGGGACCTTGTCGAAAGCCTTCTGGAAGTCCAGATATAACACATCCACTGGTTCTCCCTTATCCACTCTACTAGTTACAACCTCGAAAAATTCTATAAGATTCGTCAGACATGATTTACCTTTCATAAATCCATGCTGACTTTGTCCAATGATTTCACTACTTTCCAAATGTGCTGCTATCCCATCCTTAATAACTGACTCTAGCATTACCTTCTTGCCAAGGGCAAGGATTCTACAGGTAGCACTTCAACATTCTATACTGTGACTGGAGGTCCTTGATCAATGCTTGAGCACACACTTAAGCCAAAATCTTTGAACTGTTGCAGGAAAACTAGGAGTTGGGGGGGGGGGGACGACGACGACGACCCCACCAATTGTCTGGTTTAAGACATTAATCATGATGCAACTTGTCAGGGGTGTCTTTAATTTAGAATGAAGTTTCAAAGCACTTAATTTACCCGAAGAGAAATATAATTAGACAGCAACTGACAAACGCAAAGTGCAGACAGGGTCAGGTATAATTAAAAGCTTGATCTAAGAAATCAATCTGAAGGGAGGAGGGTCCTAGAAATATAAAGAATAGAGCGCTCCGGAAAGGATTTTCAGAGCTTGAAGTCGAGATAGCTGTAGAGCTGGAGGTGGTTACAAGAATTAAGTTTTGACTACGCAAATTCAAAATTTAAATGAAAGGTATTGAAGCCAACACAAACGTTAAGTATACAAATGATGGTGAACAGGAAATATTGTAGGTTCCAAATTTAAGTATTGCCATAGATAATTAGGGTAATGAAAAGAGCACGATTGTTAGTTTCGGCACTGGATATTGAAACAATAGCCAAGAAAGGTGATGCATTGGAGGTGGACAAAGATTTATATCGAAAATATGGGGTCAAAGCAGTCTAAGATCAGATAAAGCATTAACGACAGTACAGTAACCAGTTTTTCAGTCGGGATAGTGGCCAAGAAGGGTCCTAGTGAACAAGCATATGGAACTTGTGACATTGTCTATTTCCTTAGAAATAGTTTGTAGCGCACCTTGTTTTGGGCATCAGGCAAGATGTTGAGAAAAACTTTCATAAAGATTCAGCTGGATGCCATCAGCATACCGTGAAGACAGCTGAAGACGTGCTGTTATGAAAAAATATGCTGATGAAGTAAATAGGGAGCAGTTGTTATTGTGCAAGTCCACTTCTGACACGTGGGAGTTATTTAAAGGCCAGCTGATCAGAGCTCAGAAATGGCAATTTCCAGTAAGGAGGAGGGATACGGATGGCAAGGTAAGAATACAGAATACAGAGAATACAGAGCCTTTATTTGTCATTCGGTACCGAGGTACCGAACAAAATTACGTTACCAGCAGTCACACAAAAAAAAGAAACACAAGACACATAACCCCAACACAAACATCCATCACAGTGACTCCAAACACCCCCCTCACTGTGATGGAGAACCTTGGATGACCAAAGAGGTCGTATATTTGGTCAAAAAAGGTTTAGAAAAGGCGAATTCAGATTGGGCCTTTGAGAAATATACAGCAAGAAAGCATGAACTCAAGTGGGCAATTAGAAGTGTCAAAAGGGGAAATGAAATGTGATTGGTAAGTTGGTTTAAAGAAAATCACATACCTTTTTGATACATACATTACAATCAAGTGGGTAATCAGGGAGTAGGTAAGACCACTCAACGATAACAAAAGAAATGTATGCATGGAGTGAGAGGATATAGGCAGAGTATTAAATAAGTACTTTGCATCTGAATTCACTAAGGAAGAGGACACATAGAATAGTGAGATTGGTGTGGGAAACACCAATATGCTGGGCAGTTTCTGATCAAGGATGATGTGGTGTTGGGTTTTTAAAAAAAAAAGAGAATTAACATGAATAAATCCCCAGGGCATGATGGCATATAGGTAGGGTAGACAGTCACAACCTTTTTCTAAGAGTGGAAATGTTAAAGACGAGAAGGCATAGTTTGAAAGTGACAGGGGCAAGATTTAATGGAGAAAGTGCGGGCAATGTTTTTTCGCCCACACAGAGAATGGTGGGTGCCTGGAAAGCACTGCCAGGGGGGATGTGGAGGCAGATACGAAAGTGACATTAATAGGCATATGGATATGCAGAGAATGGAGGTATACAGACCATGTGCGGGCAACGATTACTTCAGCATGACATGTCGGCATGAACATTGTGGGCCAAAGAGCCTTCCATCGTCTTGCACTGTCACATTCCAAAACACGGAGCTTTACTTTAAGAACGAAACCCTACATCTCAGTTCACTCCTGGTGTAATCTAACCACTTCCTGATTTAACGTGACCTTTCTGATATCTTGAGCCTCAGCTGCATTATGCACTTTGACCCTTCATCTGCATTTCTCAATTAAAGATAAACAGATGATAAGAGATGACAAAACCAACTGAGGGCTTTAGCTAATCGTATAACACGAAACAAGCTCCAATCTACATCTCACGAGTCCATTGAGGCATCATGAGCCAACTGGCTTCACAAATACCGTTGCAATTTTTGTTGTTTTAAATAAGATGATTATAGTTAGCAATTACGTGATGAGATGCTGAGCGTGAAACTTGCGTGATAACCTCACTAATGTTCCACTTTATTGGCTACTTCAGATTTGCGGGCTGGTGAACACAGTGTATGTACACTGGAAGGTAGACACAAAATGCTGGAGTAACTCAGCGGGACAGGCAGCATCCCTGGAGAGAAGGAATAGGTGACTTTTCGGGTCAAGACTCTTCTTCAGTGTATGCTGGAATTCTTTTGAAAAAATGTCGAGAATAAAAACAAAATGAACAAGGAGTCAGGAGCTAAGTTGACCAAGTACAAGGTTAAGCTAAATAATGGAGTTGAGAGCCTTTACTCAGACGCAATAATCAGACACGTGGAGGCAGAAACAAGATGCACACATGCAGCTCTTGCACAATATCAGGAATGAGTTACATCCAGCACTTGATTCAACCAGCAGGCAACACAACTAAAAAGATCACCAGAGAAGGAACTCACAACCTCTGGCAGCTAAGGCAGACTGTCCTGATTTTGACCTCATTTCCAATGATACATTTTGCCTCAGCAGCCCTGGCTTATGCAGGAGAAAATTAGCCAGGTTTTCTTCCCATTTACCTTTCCGAGACTGCTGCGGAAGTATATAAATGTACAGTAATAGAATGTGATCTGTGATAGCCTCTATACAGGACTGGGATACACTTAGTATAAGAAAATAACTGCAGATGCTGGTACAAATCGATTTATTCACAAAATGCTGGAGTAACTCAGCAGGTCAGGCAGCATCTCGGGAGAGAAGGAATGGGTGATGTTTCGGGTCGAGACCCTTCTTCAGACTGAAGGGTCTCGACCCGAAACGTCACCCATTCCTTCTCTTCCGAGATGCTGCCTGACCTGCTGAATTACTCCAGCATTTTGTGAATAAATCGACTGGGATACACTTGCAATGCAATAAATCAAAAAGTTTGATGAGGTAGTGGGTGATTGGTTTCACCAGTAAAACTGCATCCAGTGTGTGTCAACCTAGTGCAACCTAGAGAATATGAGATCAAAATCATCACAGCAATTGTAGCTCCCAGACATTAGATGACTAAGAAATTTGTCTATTACTTTTGCAATGGTGCCATTTTCAGTCTGAACCCAGCAAAATAAGCACAGTTCTGTTGGTGTTCACAGCAAAATCCATCTCGTTTACCTTGGCAGCAAGAATCTAAAGGCTTAGGAAAATTGGCCTGAGTTGATGTTTCACCCTTCTATTGCCGTGAAACACATCACAGTGTGATGATCCTCAGAAAGGGCATTTGATTTGCAGTCAGAAAGAGGAAAGCAAGTTGTGTACTGCTTTTTGGAGTTGCAAGTACACAGAGATCAGATTTAGCCGCAATCTTAGTGCCAATATGAGAAATTCACAAACAATCCCTTCTCATCGCATAGGAATTAGGCTCAATGTCTGGATTCTATTTAACTGATCTTAAAGATGGTACCTGAGGAGGAGCAGAGGGCTACAATTTAACTTCAATATTAATAATTTTATGGTGGGATATTCAGCTGGGATTCCAACCCTAATAATTCTTATATTATATAATTGCTATAATTATCCACTGACTATTGAGAAGTTCAAACGTGCAGGCGCTGGGTAAGGTCAATACTCATTTGGCCTCATTGAAACATTCAACAAACATTCACTATCCTTAACCACATGGAAAGTTGGTGGTACAGTAGGCACCTATAGAACAGCAACAATTTTAACAAAGATGGTTTCTTAAAATTGGGCGGCACAGTGGCGCAGCGGTAGAGTTGCTGTCTTACAGCGTCAGAAACCCAGGTTCGATCCTGACTAGAAGTGCTGTCTGTACAGAGTTTGTACGTTCTCCCTGCGACCGCGTGGGTTTTCTCCGGGTGCTGTGGTTTCCTCCCACACTCCAAAGACGTACAGGTTTGTAGGTTAATTGGGTTTGGTAAAAAATGTCTCTCATGCGTAGGGATAGTGCTGGTGTACAGGGTGATCCTGGTCAGCATGGGCGGATCTATCTCCGCGCTGTATCGCTAAAGTCTAAAGGTTCAATGGTACTTTATTGTCGCATGTACCGAGGCGCAGTGAGATTCCTTATTTGCATACAGTTCAGTAAAATTCTTATTACACAAGTGCTAATCATACTTAAGTACTTGTAAGAATAGTAGATTACACTGAATAGTGTGGAATCCCTAACAGCCGTTGACCTGTGTGGGAAAACGAAGGAGAGTTAAAATCTCAAGTAACCGGAGGGTCAGGGTGGTTGTTGCAGACAGAATGCAGGTACTCTGCAAAAAGGTCACAGAATCGACAGGCGTTTTCACCAGAGACCACACTGTGAGCACCTTTACAAAGACCAGGTGGAGGAGGTGTACGTGAATCTCTGTCTCACCTGGAAGGGCCATTTAGGTCTCACCTGGATGGTGAGGTGGGAGGACATGTAGGACAGGTGTTGCACTGCTATGGTTTCTGGGGAAAGCACCAAGGGAGGGCCGAGTGGGAGGGAGGGAATGAGTGCTCCATCGACTCTCAAAGAAAGGCGGCAGAAAGAGAGGTCGAAAGGGGAAGATGCCATTCGCAGGGAGATCCGACTGGAGCGGGCAGAAATGTAGGACGATGACCTGTGGTACTAACTCAGTTTCTCTCCTTCCACAGATGCCTCCTGGGATTTTCCCTCATTCTCCTTTATTTCACTTTCCCAGTCATCATTCTATTGTGTAAATTGCAGTTCTGTCATGTGTCTTTATATTTTCCCCCCACCACTCGTACTGTTCAGGAGGTGCAGATCCAGAGCCAGCAACATTATGGGGGACCCCTACCACCGCAGCAAAGGACTGTTCCAGCTGCTACGGTCAGGCAAACGCCTCCGCTGTTACGCTGTGAAAACAGAGAGGATGAGACAGTGTTTCTTCCCATGGGCCATCAGGACTGTTAACTCTCATATCACCAGGGACTAATTTAATTTACTGTATTAAAAAAAAAATTGTGTTAAAAAAACAAAACTATTCTGTTTTATAGTTTAGCACAATCCGCAGGCGTTGCCACTTTCATTTCACTGCACATCTTGTAGATGTATGTGACAAATAAAGTTGACTTGACTTGACTGAATCATCTCCCTCTGTTCACACCTTTGCCTTGTACAGTAGCTGCTGCCATTGCCGAGCTTTTCACCACCCTTACTCAGCCAATACCTACCTTTGTCGTCCATTTTCAGGTATTCCCTTTTGTTTTCATCGTGCCTTTCCCTTCTCTGCAACTTTAAATACATCTGTTTTCTAAATTTTCCCAGTCCTGATGAAAGGTTTTCAGCCTGAAACACTAATTCTGTTTCACCCTCAATTGCGTTGTTGAGCTTTGACAAGGAGGATAAGGGCAGGGACTAAGCAAGCTGGGACATGAAGGGAGGAAGAGAACTCAATATCAACTATTTCTCACAGGGCAGAAGAAACTGCTTACGAATTAGTCTACACCAATTGGAAGTTTTGCAGAACCCCAAAAGATGTTTCAGAAGTCTGCAAAACAAGTAACTGCATTTCAATAAAACCTGTCTGTAGATCCTGCAGACTACACATCTATAAACCCTTATATTCACTGAAGATAGACACAAAATGCTGGAGTAATTCAGCAGGTCAGGCAGCATCTCCGGATAAGGGTCTCGACCCAAAACGTCACCTATTCCTTTTCTCCAGAGATGCTGCCTGACCCGCTGAGTTACTCCAGCTTTTTGTGTCTATCTTCAGTGTAAACCAGCATCTGCAGGTCCTTTCTACACCATATATTCACTCATTATTCTGGTGCCCGAGTTCTGGGATTACTCATGATCACTGTCAGCAAGTAGCGCGATGATTATCTCAGTTAATGTTCATGTCCCCACATTGTAAAAACAACCCACTTTCAACTGGGAAACACCAAGATCAAGGTTCACTGCACGCAGGACTCAAAGGTTTAAAAGAGTAGGACTGGGATATCAGCATGGTCAGATGTTTTAGCTTGGGTGTTAATAATCTATACAGTGCCAGTGGAAGAGAACACTGAGAAAGATGGCAAATGCTATTCTAAGATCCTGGCCTTAAGGATATGTGTGATGATAGACACAAAAAGCTAAAGTAACTTAGCGGGTCAGGCAGCATCTCTGGCTCAGGGTCTTGACCCGAAACGTCACCTACTCCTTTTCTCCAGTGATGCTGCCTGACCCGCTGAGTTACTCCAGATTTTTGCGTCTAACTTCGGTGTAAACCAGCATCTGCAGTTCCTTCCTACACATTAAGGATATGTGCAATAGTATTCTCTCTCTGCTCCAAAACTATTGATTTGTATGACTTTAGTGACACAAGTATAACTGAAGCTACTTTATTTGAACTTTCTAATCTTATATATTGCAGAACCTATTTTGAAATACTACACTTCCACAATGTCGTGGTTCTGTTATTTGTAATCCTGCTGTTCAGGGAAAGATCCAGAAGCACGAGTTCAAATTACTTCATACCAGCTGGAGAACTTCATTAATCAAATACAAGAAAAATATCTGGAATAAGAAACTAGATATATGTAACAATGATTGCAAAACTACCGGAACTTCCTATAATACTTTCTGGCTCACTAATGTCCTTAAAGGAAGGAAACCTGGCTGGTGTATATTTGACAAGAGGCACACGGCAATGTGTTTGATTGTGTTCAGTATTTGGAGTCTTGTGACCGGCTCTGGCCACCTTTCTATAGGAAGGATGTTGTTAAGCTGGAAAGAGTGCAGAGAAGATTTACAAGGATGTTTCCAGGACTCGAGGGCCTGAGCTATAGGGAGAGGTTAGGCAGGCTAGGAGTATCTTCCTTGGAGCGTAGGAGGATGCGGGGTTATCTTATAGAGGTGCATAAAATCATGAGGGGAATAAATAGGATGAGTGCATCATTTTTTTTTACCCAGAGTAAAGAAATCAAGAACCAGAGGACATAGGTTTAAGGTGAGAGGGGAAACATTTCATAGGAAGCTGAGGGGCAACTTTTTCACACAGACAGTGGTGGATGCAGTATATGGAATTAACTGCCAGAGGTGGCAGTTGTAAAAGGAACTATAAAAACAATTTAAACATATTTGGACATGTACATGTAAAGGAAATGTTTAGAGGGATATGGGGCAAATGCAGGCAGATGGGACTAGTGTAAATAGGACTTCTTGGTTGGTGTGGGCAAGTTGGCCCAAAAGGCCCATTTTCCGTGTTGTATGACACCATGACTTAATTCACCTGTAAAATGAGCAGGAAATGAGTCAGCTCAAATTATTCAATAAAAATCAACCTTATCAGTGACAATCACATCTCATCAATTAAATTAAATCCCCACAACCAAGGCAATGTCAGGAGAACACATCACTTCAGTTAGAGACACAACGTGCTAGAGTAACTCAGTGGGTCAAGCAGCATCTCTGGAGTAAAAGGATGAGTGACGTTTCAGGTCTGACCTGCTGAGGAGGTACTCCTGCACTTCGTGTCAATCTTTGGTATAAACCAGCATCTGCAGTTCCTTGTTTCTACATCACTTCAGTTACCTTCAATAGCTCAAACTTCACACTGGCAGCAACACATAAATAAATGGTTGCTTCATTCTATGGGAAGCAAGCTGATCTTCCACGAACGGGTACCTCAGAATGATTTACCTCATCATTATTTTAAACTTTTCCATCTTAGTCTCATTCAATATAGCTGCAATACAATAGGAACAAAGTACGAACATAAAATGCCCTCAGAACTTCAATTGGTATAATGTTTTTTTCAGTAGCATTACTTAAGAGAGATTAGCTTGGAGACGTGTCCAGTCAAGAGGGGTATTCACTTAAAGCACAAGGGAGATTAGTCATTAGTACAGAGATCTGATATATGTAGTTTGGGGCAATCCAGACATTTGTAAAGTCAAATAATTGGACTTTTAAGTAGTTGGTGTATTTTCAATTCATAACACAAACACAAAAAGCATGTTTTAATGTCCTACTCCATATTTTGCACTTTTAAACAAGATGGAGCCACAGTTCTACTATTTAGAACAACAATCACCTGTTGCCATCTGGGAAAAAATGATATTTATATCATATAAATATCATATTAAATATGAATTTAATATGATATATCATATTAAATGTGATTTCAAAATCATATTAAAATCATATTTATTATGGATATACTGATGCAGTGGTTACGTGACTGGATAAGTAAGTCAATGTCTGGACAAATAACAGCTGCTCAAATCCCACTAGAGCAGTTTGAGAATTTGACTTAAGTCTTAAAATATGTAGAATCAAAAGCTGGTACCAATAGCCACGAATACTGGAATAATAATCCAACTGGCTCAACAGTCTCATTCATATCCTTTAGGAAAGTTAATCCGCCATTCTTACTTGATTAGGCTTGCATGTGAATGTCCCACATTACACGCCCCAGCACACTCACTTGTATCGGACTACCACCACAAGTTCAAGGAGGATTAGGCAAACACCACCACCTCTCAACAACTAGGAACGGACAAGAAAAGGTGGCCTTGCAAGCAATGTTCACAATGACAATTTAAATATATATATTTGGTACAAAATAATATAGTTTCTCAATTATTCCTTTAAAGATGACTAACTAAACAAAAACATCAGGTCTAAAAACAAAACAAGACAGTCACCTTTAAATACATCATTATTCCAATAAAAATAAATCCATATTTTTTCACTGTTTAAAATTATCCTTCAGAATTTCTGTCTCGTATACAGGCATTTTGTTTTTCGGGATGGGTTCTACTCCAAACTGATACCAGTCACATCATTACAATGTGCACCTACTCTACTCTGGAACAATGTGAACATAACAGCTGTATTGTAAAGTGGTATTAGTGCTGCCAGCACAATGCAATTGGCACAATTAGAACGAGCAACTGTGCTGTCACAAAGCCAAATGGTATCAGCCGCTGTACAGTATTCTGCACGCGTTTCATTCTAACAGTTCAAACTGGTTAAAGTTACTGTGTTGTAACTTTGGAGCTAAACCTTCAAAATAGCAGTCTTATTCATTCATCAGGCAACGAAGGTTTTTTTTTTAAATGGTGAATATTATTGCACTCCCCGTGATATCCAAGGATTATGCTATCTGTATGACTTGACTTCACAGTCAGAAGGTCCAAGACTCGTTCCTGATTTTGGCTGACCAATCTCAAGGTTCCACAATTAGCCGCAGTGCCTCGAAAGTAGAGCTTGAAAAATCGCCCCGGATCTACATCTACCAAACATTCTCAAATAGAAACAGAGAAATAGGTGCAGGAGTAGGCCCTTCGGCCCCTCAAGCTAGCACCGACTTTTAATATGATCATGGCTGATCATCCAAAATCAGTACCCCGTTCCTGCTTTCTCCCCATATCCCTTGATTCTGTTAACCCCAAGAGCTATGTTTAACTCTCTCTCTTGAATACATCCAGTGAATGGGCCTCCACCGCCTTCTGTGGCAGAGAATTCCAGATTCACAACTCTCTGGGTGAAAATGTTTTTTCTCATCTCAGTCCTAAATGGCCTACCCTTTATTCTTAAACTGTGACCCCTGGTTCTGGACTCCCCCAACATTGTGAACATTTTTCCTGCATCCAGCCTGTCCAATTCCTAAATAGTTTTATATGTTTCTATAAGATCCCCTCTCATCCTAAATTCCAGTGAATATAAGCCCAGTCGATCCATTCTTTCATCATAAGAAAGTCATCAGTCCTGCCACCCCGGGAATTAATCTGGGGAACCTACGCTGCACTCCTTCAATTGCAAGCATGTCCTTCCTCAAATTAGGAGACCAAAACTGCACAGAAATGACACCTGTTGATTTGCACACATGGATGAATTACAGATATGGATATGTTTAGAGTAGGTTGTGATGCCTCCAGCAGAGATCCTTACTTGCACACAGACCAAAGCTTCATTGTGGTTGGTTCAGGATAAATTGCTGGCAATATTTATACCTGGGAATCTGAACCTCACGACCATCTCGCCACCACTGATACAGATTTGTAAGCACTGAATGCAGTAGATCACATTGGAAGAATCTGTGTGAATCTGCCTCACTTAAGTGGTTTAGGTCCTGGATGATAATGAGGGAGGTGGTGCAAGGTCAGATGTTACACCATCAGTTGCAGAAGTACCAGGGATGGAGAGGACTGAGTGGGAAGGGTTCATCAGATTAGAGAGTCACATAGAAAGTGGTTCCGGTGGAAAGCAGAAAAGGGGAAGGGTGTACAGTGCCCTCCATAATGTTGGGAACAAAGACCCATCATTTATTTATTTGCCTCTGTACTCCACAATTTGACATTTGTAATAGAAACAATCACATGTGGTTAAATTTTATATTACAAATCTCAAATAGAGGAGTACAGAAGCAAATAAATAAATGATGGGTCTTTGTCCCAAACATTATGGAGGGCACTGTAGCAGGTAGTAACATCACGTTGAATCTGGTGGAAATGACAAAGGATATGCAAGATGTGGAGACTGGTGGGGTTAAAAGTAATGGCCAAGGGAATTCTATCACTGTTCTTTCTGGGGGAAGAGAAGCATCTCTTTCTGGACTATTTCCAGCTGGAAGTAAACAAGTGAGAATTTGGGATGATTACTAGAAAAGGTTCAAAAATAACTATATTGCTAAGCATCAATACCGATAACTGTATTATGGTCACAAACCAACACTAAATGCCACCAATGTACAGTTGCAGCTGCAACATCGGTATCTCTGGTGTAAATGTGAGTGCAATTGGTCTCATTACTATTAAATATCCTGCTAGTAAACAAATGTCGAAGGCAGGTTAGAATTTAGCTATGTATGTATTGCTGATATGAACGGAGAGATTTATAGGAATACATGAAATGATTTTTTTTTTTAAACATTAAAAAGTACAGCACAGGAACAGGTCCTTCAGCCTACAATGTCCTAATGGAACATGATGCCTAGTTAAAATAATCGCCTGTTTGTGTGAACCATATCCCTCCATTCCCTGTATATCCATGTGCTTATCCAAAAGCCTCCTAAATTCACTTTTGCATCTGCCTCCAGAGTATATGGAACGCATTGCCGGAGATCGTTCAAGCAGGTACTATACCAACATTTAAAAGGTATGTGGATTGGTTTTGTACATGGATAGGAAAGCTTTAGAGGGACACAGCCAGTGTAAGAAAATAACTGCAGATGCTGGTACAAATCGAAGGTATTTATTCACAAAATGCTGGAGTAACTCAGCAGGTCAGGCAGCATCTCAGGAAAGGAGGAATGGGCGACGTTTTGGGTCGAGACCCTTCTGAAGAATGCAAATGCATAAATAAGGCATCTTGGTTGGCATGGACGTTGGGTGGAAGGGCCTGTTTCTTATGCTCTATGATTTGGCCAAATAACCCCTTGAGGCTACTCCACATTTTGTTAAGATTATGGCCACACATACTTCAAGTTGTTTCCCTTCCCATCCCCATATCCTTAAATTCCTTTTTGGACCTAAAAATCTATTGATCTCACTTTCACATGCTCAACTGAACATCCACAATTAATAGAGAACGCCAACGATTATCAACTCCCAAAACAATTCTTGTTTGATTCAGTATTAAATGGCCACACCTTAGCCTAAACCTATGCCGCCTTTAAGGTTCTCTTGCCTGTGAAAACAGGTGCTTAGCAATTGCCTTTTCTTTCAGAACACTAAATTTCAGTAGCCTTAAATTTTCTCTTAAACTCTCCACTCCCCAAACTAATCGTTTTCTCATGGGCCAACCCCCTGATCCCAGGAATATACAGGGGACAAAAACAAATATATCCTTCCTTCAGAAAAGGTTTGTCAAACAAAATACAACACAATTACCTTGGAGCATACCACAAGATGCAGCATTTGGCCAAAAACGGTTCTAAAAGTCCCGAGGGAGAACAGCACATAAAACTAGCTGGAAGAGCTTGACTCACAGGTTGTGGAAATATGTTTGCACGTGGTTCTCAAAAATAAACTTGCGTGATACTGTCACATCCTCATACCAGCCCCAACCCAATGCCATTGTTATACAACAAGGCCAAATAAGCAGTAAAATGTTGAATTAATATTAACCTTTCTCTAATGACTGCACTGCCTGAAACTAATTCCCAAGAAGAATTGGATATATCCTTGAACATTAAAAATGGATTAGAGGGAGGTGTAGATCACCGAGGCCAATCTTCCAAAAAGCCAGCACCAGCACGACAGGTCGAATGGCACCCTTCTGTGAGCTTGAGAAATCTCTTGCAGTTGGCTGGGGTGCGGGGGAGTAACCACCAAGAAAGAGCAGTGACCAAAACATAATGATGAGCATGTTGAATAAAAACCGTCAGGCACGAACTACCATTAACCTGCCTGATGTCTCTTCTGACAAATCCTTGTGTGTTGTTTCAATGTCAAGTCTTCAATCGCCACGCTGCCAGTACAATACCCTCCATCCTTCCAAAACGGTCCCCATTTACACAGAATTCAATGCAAGCCATTTCCTAGATATCCGCACCTCCGTACAACCACAGCTGGCCTCTTGCATCAACAACAGCCCTTTCATGAGTCTCCTATGAACAATACTGTTGTTGGTATCCAAGACTTTTAATTTGACAAATCAGATCTCTGTGTAAAGTTTCATTTCTGTAACACTGGAGTCTCCTGTGGTCTGAATGCTGATTCATCAAATCTAAAATTGGTATCCTGAGATGCTGAAAACGTAGCCTTGGCTCAAAACAACATTTTAGTAAGACCCCTCTTCAAAGTCATGTTGCCGCTGGGCAAAGCAAACATTATAACATCATACAGCACACAAAATGGCATCTGACCACATCTGATGGGGACCAGTGGGCACTCATCCATATTGATCCCATCATCCAGCCCTTGACCCATAAACTTCTATGCCTAGGTGACTTTAGTGTTCAACTAGACACCACTTAAATGCTTGCAGCAAGTCTGCTTCTACCTCTCTCTCTCCTCCGTGAATTGCAGATGCACACCATTCTCTGGGTTTGGATGGGGTCATTATGTTGAACGCGACGCTGTAGATGATGAACAGCAGCCTGGTATAAGTGTTCCTGTTACCCAGATGGTCCAGAGCCAGACAAATATCAACTGCTGTTGACCTGTTGTGGTGAAAGGCAAAATGAAGCTGATCCTGGTCATTTCCGAGGCCAGAGTTAATTTGCGCCATAACTAACCACTCGAAGCAGTGCAGAAACAAAGAACTGCAGATACTGGTTTATACCAAATATAGATACTAAATGCTGGACCAACTCAGCGGAACAGGCAGCATCTCTGGAGAAAAAGGATGGGTGACATTTTGGGTCGGGACCCTTCTTCAGACTGTTTGAAGAACTGGTTCAGTTCTGAAGACCATCTGGTATGAAGAAACGGGCCAACCTAAAATGTTACCTATCCCTTTTCTCCAGAGATGCCGAGTTACTCCAGCACTTTGTGTCTATGACTCGAAGCAGTGGATGCAAGTGGTGTCACCATGTTCTTTTTGAGGTTTGAAATAATGGACTCCCATTTGAAGCAGATGGGAACCGCAGAAGCGAGATGCTGAAGGTCCCCTTGAACAGTCTAGCTGGTTGTTCTGCACAGATCTTTAGCACTCGGCCACGTAAGGTGCTTGGGTGGATGCTTTGTATGGATTCACCCTCACGAGAGTTGCTCTGACGATGGCCTCAGAGACTGAGATCAGAGCTGTCGGGAGCATTGGGAACTCTTGTAGGCAAGTCATTGTTCCGATTAATACAAAAGAATAATAAAGTACAATAACAACATAACCGAAAAAGGTAATTAGGAGTACAAGTACTTGGCAGCACTTCTGGCAATGGGCTGAGAAAGAGGTGATTAATTCAGGAATCATAACGTAGTGGGGAAGACTCTGTTCTTTCTCACCTGGTTTGTGATCGTGAATTCAATAGAATACTCCAAGCAGATCCAATGGCTATAAAGGGGAAATATACACGAAATACACTCGCATTAATACGAATCTCTGCAGCATGCAGAGTAATTGTGTGAGAGATTACATTCCATTAAAAAGCTTTTCAGCTCCATTCCTTCATCCAGATTTCATTAAATGTTAACTTAAATGATCTTGTGCGATGAAATACAGTCATCTGCAACAAACTTGCACTCGACGCACCAAACACAGCCAAATGCGGCTATCTCAACCTGAAGACAAATCAGTGATAGAAAAACGACAAAGTGACGGAGTAACTCTGCAGGTCAGGCAGCATGCCTGGAGAACATAGATAGGTGGTATTTCGGGTCCGGATCTTTCTTCAGACTGGCAGAATGGAGACCAAAAGAAATATCATCTACAGTTGACCTGTTGTGGTGACAGGCAAATTGAAGCAGAGCATTAGTCATGGCGGGTCAAAAGCAGATAATATTTCTCTGGTTCTCCACTCTGGACCATTTGGATAACAGGAACACTTATGCAAGGCTGCTGTTCATAAACTACAGTTTGCCGTTCAACACAACGATCCCATCCAAATATCCTCAACCTCCAAAAAGCCTGGGCCTCTTTACCGTCAGTCTGAAGAGGGGTCCCAACCTGAAACGTCACTTATCCATGCTCTCCAGAGATGCTGCCCGACCCGCTGTTACTCCAACACTTTTGTCTTTTTTTGTAAACTAGCATCTGCAGTTCCTCGTTTCCAATTCAATGATAGACATCATTAAAACATTCACAATCAACAAATCTTTCTAAAGATTAGGACAGGACCTACATCAACTGAGCAAGTTGACTAAGGAATGGCAGATGGAATTTCACTTTTACAAGTAAGAAATGTTGTATTTTTTGGGAAGGTAAACCAGGGCAGGGCTTACACCATAAATAGCAGGACCACGGATAAAGTTGTACTACAGGGAGACCTAGGGGTACAACTATATAGTTCCCTGAAAGTGACACCAAGATATACAAGATAGTAAAGAAGGCGTTTGGCACACTTGCCTTCATAAGCCAGGGTATCGAGTACAAAAGTTGGGATGTCATGTTACAACTGTACAAGATGTTAGT
Organism: Rhinoraja longicauda; assembly: GCF_053455715.1. Lineage (NCBI taxonomy): Eukaryota > Metazoa > Chordata > Chondrichthyes > Rajiformes > Arhynchobatidae > Rhinoraja > Rhinoraja longicauda. Next base: position 26,318,892 of record NC_135980.1, on the reverse strand, counting down.
GAGAGCACACTTGGAGTAGAGTGCACAATTCTCGTCCGCTACCTCGAGGAAGCATGTCATTAAGCAGGAAAGGGTGCAGAAAAGATTCACAAGGATGTTAGACCGGAGGACTTGAGCTATCAGGAGAGGCTGGATAGGCTAGGGTTTTTTCCCCTGTAGTGTAAGGGGGCTGGGGGGGTGACCTTAATTGATTAGATAATTTAATGTTCAGATTCCACCCCCCCCCCCCCCCCCACGGGGAGGGTTGTCTGAAATTAAAAGGCATAGATTTAAGATTTTCAAACAGATATGAGGGGCAACACTTTCCACAGAGTGTAGTGGATACGTGGAATGAGCTGCCAGAGGTAGCAGAGGAAGGTACAATCACAATGTTTAAAAGACATTTGGACAGCTATTTGGATAGGAAAGGTTTAGAAAGGTATGGGTTAAACACAAGTAAATGGGACAAGCTCACATTGGCAAATTGGTCAGTTTCCGGTTGAGGTTTATTGTTGTCAAATGTACCAAGGTACAATGAAAAGCTTTATTTTGCATGCTATCCAATCAGATCAGATAATATTATACGTAAATATAATCATGTCATACTCAACAAGTTGGGCCAAGGGCCTGTTTCCACGCTGTATAACTAAAACACATTAAAAAACTAATGGTGACATCTGGCAAATTTCATATTTGTAATAACTCAACTTATAAAAGTGTCACACAGCATGAAATGAGGCACGCACTAGGTTCAGTTCCACGTTTGCAATGTTAGCCCTGGTGCTGCGATCGGGAAGGAGGGGCAATTGCAATTAGCCTCAGCAAATATGAGAAGGACGCGGGTTCAAATGACTGATCACAATCCCCCATGGAAGACAAATTCAGCTGGAATGCAGTAAAGTAGCTTAACGTAAGAAAATAACTGCAGATGCTGGTACAAATCGAAGGTATTTATTTCACAAAATGCTGGAGTAACTCAACGGATCAAGCAGCATCTCAGGAGAGAATGAATGGGTGACGTTTCGGTCGAGACCCTTCTTCAGACTGTTTCTTCAGAAAGTAGCTTAATTGTCAATTTATGGTTACATATTACAACTCGTAATAGTATGGCATAAAAAAGCTGAGGCTCAAAGATAGAATGGCTTAGTCAAAAGGTTTCCAGCTCAATCTCCAGTCCAATCTTGCCCACATAATCCAGTCTGATACTCTCAAAACATATTTGAAGAGAACAAGAGAGAGTTAGATTTAGCTCTTGGGGCTGAAGGAATCAAGGGGTATGGGGAAAAAGCAGGAACGGGGTACTGATTTTGGATGATCAGGCATGATCATATTGTATGGCGGTGCTGGCTCGAAGGACCGAATGGCCTACTCCTGCACCTATTTTTTATGTTTCTATGTGTTGTCTCTGATATCATGAATCAAATATATCTGTTTATCAACATAACTAAAACAATATCTGAAAATTTCACATTGCTGTTTTGTCTCATTCCAAGTGAGAGCTGACTGCTTTGTTTCCGACACATCGCAATACACAATACCCCTCAAGTATTTAAATGGTTGTACAGAAATTATGATAAGAGGCCAGTGAAAGGTGCTAAATTTCTCAGATAGGGACAAATGGAGAAAGGCTCTTTTTTAAAAAGTTAAAATGGTCATTTATCATGTTGTGCTGAACTCAATATCTAGCATTATCTATTTCCTTTCACTCTTCCAACCCGAATAACCTCTTCCTCCTCTTTGAATTTTCTTAAGATCTGGTCAAAAGTTTTGAAATACCCAATGTGTTTTAAGTCGGGGCTGGAGGAGAAAGGTTTAAGTGATACTACAAATCCTAACTAGTGGTATAATCAGTATTTTTTTCTACTTTGGCACATCATGTCCACTTGCATCAATGGCAAAAAGTATAATTACAGAGTTGCTATTTACATAGGCAACTCCAATTTTATATTCGGAAAGAAGATTCCATAACAGGAAAATAACTAAGGACAGTATGTATATCTTTAAATTGAGGACTGAATTACACTTACATATTTGATTTGAATATCCTCTAGCCTCTTAACCTGGTTTCATTTATTCTTAACTAGCATACAACCGAGAGGAGTAACATAAAGTAATTGCATTGTGATCCTAGACTTACCACATGGGAATTTTATGATCAGGGCGTTAAATTAACTAATTAATTAATTTAATTAGTATTAGAGACACATGAGAATTCCCTTTATAAAATGATTGGCTACAGCCTAAGGCACTGAATAAACCGAGCATTATACAAATGCTAAACAGAGCTCTCAGTTGAAAATAAATCCAGTAATTAACAACTTGTACCAACAAGTCCCTTCAACTTAGAAAAAGTCTCGATAATGCACAGAGGTTTATTGAAAGTGGAATGAAATGGGTTTGAGAAAGATCTTATAGATAATGAGGTGAACGAGTTTTTGGCCACATCTTCCCATCTCCACCCCTTTCTGCTTTCCACAGAGACCGTTCCCTCCGCAACTCCCTGGTCAACTCGTCCCTTCCCCCCCCAAACCACCCCCTCCCCAGGTACTTTCCCCTGCAACCGCAGATGCCACACCTGTTCCTTTACCTCCCTCCTTGACTCCATCCAAGGATCCCAACAGTCTTTTCAGGGGAGGCAGAGGTCCACTTGTACCTCTTCCAACCTCATCTACTGTATCCGCTGTTCCAGGTGTCAACTCCTGTACATCAGCGAGACCAAGAGCAGGCGCGGCGATCGTTTCGCTGAACACTTCCGTTCAGTCCACCTTAACCTACCTGATCTCCCGGTTGCTCAGCATTTTAACTCCCCCTCCCATTCCCAATCTGACCTCTCTGCCCCGGGCCTCCTCCATTGTCAGAGTGAGGCCCAGCACAAATTGGAAGAACAGCACCTCATATTTCACTTGGGTAGCTTAGACCCCAGTGGTATGAAATTGACTTCTCTAACTTCAAATAGCCCTTGCTTTCCCTCTCTCTCTCCATCCCCTCTCCCTTCCCAGTTCTCCCACCAGTCTTACTGCCTCCGACTACATTCTATCTCTGTCCCGCCCACTCCCCGACATCAATCTGAAGAAGGGTCTCGACCTGAAAAGTCACCCATTCCTTCTCTCCAGAGATGCTGCCTGTCCTGCTGAGTTACTCCAGCATTTTGTGTCTACCTGCAAAGCGTACAGATGTCAATGACAGCAGGATGTGAAAGGAGGGAAGTTAGAGCAATGAGGATGCTGCCAGGAAGGAATTTGAACACGGACTCAACATAGGTTAACGAGTTTAGGGTGGTGAGTGAACATGGCAATGTGGGTAAAAGATGGACAGGTATTTACACAAGTTCATAGCGGCGGGACGCCAGCCTGGAAAACATCAGAGCAGCCCAGCAACAAGTTCACAAGTTATAGGAGTAGAATTCGGCCATTCGATTCTACTCCACCATTCAATCATAGCTGATATCCGCATCCTAATCCCATTTTCCTGCCTTATCCCCATAACCCTTGACACCCATTCTAATCAAGAATTTGTCTATCTCTGCTTTAAAAATATCCACTGACTTGGCCTCCACAGCCCTCTGTGGCAGAGTTCCAAAGATTAACTACCCTCTGACTAAAGAAGTTCCTCCTCACCTCCTTTCTGAAAGAGTGCCCCTTAATGGCCCTAGACTCTCCCACCAGTGGAAACATCCTTTCCACATCCACTCTATCTATGCATTTCATTATTCTGTAAGTTTGAAAGAGGTCCCCCCCTCAGCCTTCTAAACTCCAGCGAGTACAGGCCCAGTGCTGTCAAACGCTCATCATATGTAACCCACACATGCCTGGAATCAATCTTCTAACCCTCCTTTGGACCCTCTCCAGAGCCAGCACATCCTTCCTCAACAAGCAAGGGCTACACTGCATCCATTCAAAGGAGGCAGGATCGGAGTCTGGCATTGTTACTGAGGGAGGCACAAACGGTTTTGCTGATAAAGTTCAAATAGATTGAAATTTCACACAGACTAGATCAACCTCTCTGACAGTGACCCATCAAGTTTGCCGTTGAGCCAAATAAAAAGGTTTTGATGTGTAGGAAAGAACTGCAGATGTTGGTTTAAATCGAAGGTAGAAACAAAATGCTGGAGTAACTCAGCGGGACAGGCAGCATCTCTGGAGAGAAGGAATGGGTGACGTTTCGGGTCGAGACTCTTCTTGTCCGCTCCAAAAAGGTTTTGATGTTTGGCTTTAAAAATTGTAACTTTTTCCTAGACTAGGTTTTGGCTAACAACCCTTACCCTCCATGGGAGCAGTAGGTTCAGAGTAACAGGTGTCTGTGTAATTTGGGATGGCACAGTGGTGCAGCTAATTGAGCTAGCTTCACAATGCCAGTGGGACAGGTACAGTCCTGAAATCGGCTTAGTTTAGTTCAGTTCATTATTATCGTCAAATGTACTGAGGTACAATGGAAAAACTTTGTTACCAGTGTATAAAATACATGATTACAATCAAGTTGTCCAGAGTGTACAGATACAAGATGAAGGGTATAACGATTTGTGCAAGATAAAGTCCAGCTGCTGTGCCTGTGGTCTTTACATGTACTCCCACTGACAGTATTGGTTTCTCCACATGCTCCAGTTGCCTTGCACATCCCAAAAATGAGTGGTTAGTAGGTTAATTGGCCACTGTAAGTATCTCCATGCATGTATATAACAGTAGGATGTGGGGGGGGGGGGGGAGGAAATTAATATGAATGCAAAGAGAATAGGAAATAGGATCAATGTAAGATTGAATGTAAGGCGGACGGTGGTGCCACGGTAGAGTTGCTGCCTTACAGCGCCAGAGACCCAGGTTCGATCCTGACCACGGGTGTTGTTGTATGGAGTTTGTACGTTCTCCTTGTTACCTGTGCGGATCTTCTCCGGGTGCTCCGGTTTCCTCCCACACTCCCAAGACGTGCAGGTATGTAGGTTAATTGGCTTTGGTAAAATTGTAAATTGTCCCTAGTGTGTAGTATAGTGTTAGTGTGCAGGTCGGCGTGGACTTGGTAGGCCAAAGGGCCTGTTTCCGCGCTGTATCTCTAAGCTAAACAGAGCTATTAGTGTACATGGGTGGAGGATGGTTGTCACAATCTTGGTGGGCCAAGGGCCATCTCCATGCTGTATGTTTACATTAACTCAGCAGCAGTGTAGAGGTAAGAGAGATGAAGCAGATTTGGATGTCACTATAATGTATGTAAGCTACATTTGAATATTACAAAGATGGAATATATATATATATATAATAAAGAGCAGTCGGGTTGGAAGCCAGGGGCAAAGATACATTTGTGTGGATAGTGCTCCTGAACATTGGATAAGAACCAAATTGTGATCACCCATGAGCTTATTAACTCGTGCTTTGAGCCAGCCAGGTATCAATTTCAGGTTGGGAAATGAGCTGTAGGATAGCAGAAAACCAGTCAGGATGGAGATAGAGTGCTATGGGAGATCTGCAAAAGTCAAGCTCAGGATATAGATAAACCTGAGAGATGTTGCCAACACACAATAGCCGGCTGACAGAAACTAATGCAGTAAGCCACCATGTTTCATACTGTAAAACTCCTGACATGCAATTTTCCAAACAGTTAAATATAAGCTGTTATTTTTCTCAAGCCCACAAGCTGAGAATGGAGCCGTGATGTCTATGGCAAGTTGGATAGATTGTTTGATCTGGTATTTCAGTATTTAATAGGAAACCATATTTGTAAAAAGAGGGAGCCAAGATATACATCAACAGAAACATTCCCTGGGTATCACCGCAAGTTAAAATGGAAATTCAAGCTCCACTTCGCTTCGTCTTTGCTCAATATTGACAAAACAGCTCAGCCATTCATAAAGACCCAGTTCAATTCGATGCGGAGAATTGTGATCAGAATCAACTGCCTGAAAAGTGGTGAAATCATGTTCAACCAAGGATTTCAAAGGGGATCTGTTAGAAGGGGGTTGTTAAAATGAGTGTTTATTGTATTCTCTTTGCAAAACAGATAGGAGAGAAGATGGTAAGCAAAGTTGATTCTTTCACAATGGAGGGACACAACCAGAAAGAGCGCTTGCCACTTACAATGCCATTTGTGGCTTCTCGGGGAATTCCAAGTGAGCTCTCGTAATTTTGTCTGGGATTATAGGGATGAGCAGGAAAATTGGTGTTCAACCTAGTTGGATAGATCTTCCAATGAGCTGGCACAGGATCAGGTTATTGAGCTCTATAATTGTATGAGACATACCTGCAACACTGATGTGAGACACCCTTCTGAGATAAGTCCAAAGCTGTCTGCTTGCATAACCCTGGTTGAAGCAACTCAGAATTCCAAGTGCGGATTGAGAATTCCTAGTCATTTTATGTACTGACATCACCCACTCTTTAGGCACTGACTTTTTTTGGTCCAACTTGATCAAGTTTGGAGATAGACATGCCGGGTGGTGCCGTACGATGGCAGCCTCGCCAACAGTCTGTCTTGTCCTTTTCATCTTTTGTTGCTTTTAGTCTGTTATTGAATGTATGTTTTAGTGTATCTTTAGTTTTGTATTATGTGGGGGAAACATTTTTTAATCTCTTTCCTCGACAGAGATGCGACTTTTTCCGTATTGTATCTTCTTCCGCACTGCGGCCTAACATCGTGGAGCCGGCGGTCCCTTTGCTGGGGATCGACTTCGGGAGCTCCAACCGCAGGAGCTTCGACCGCCCCGATCGCAGGAGCTTCGACCGCCCCGATCGCGGATGGTCCGACTGTCACGACCGCGGGAGAAAAGGAGGGAAGATGATAATACGTTATTGCCTTCCATCACAATGTGCTGTGGTGGATGTTTATGTTCATTTTTATGTAGTTGTGTGTCTTGTTGCTTTTTTTTTGGTATGACTGTATGGCAAATCAAATTCCTTGTATGTTTTTACATACTTGGCTGATAAATTAATTACAATAGCAAAATGCTGAAGTAACTCAGTGGGTCAGGCAGCATCTCTGGATAGCAGGAATGGGTGACCTTTTGAATCGAGACCCTTCTTCAAAGTCTGAAGAAGTATCTCGACCCGAAATGTTACCCATTCCAGTCTGAAGAAGTGTCTCGACCCGAAAAGTCACCTATTCCTTTTTATCCAGAGATGCTGCCTGTCCCGCTGAGTTACTCCAGCATTTTGTGTCTATCTTCAGTGTAAACCAACATCTGCAGTTCCTTCCTTCACATTTGACCTATATTGGGTTCTCAATTACAGACCAGGAAGGTGCTGTCTACCGCCCACTATATTTCCCATACAAAGACCATCAACGTGTGGACCAAAGCACAATGCCTTCAAGACCAAAGTTCATTAATAGTGTATTTTGAATTTGAGTTTAGTTTAGTTTATTGTCACGTGTACCGAGGTACAGAGAAAAGCTTTTGTTGCCTGCTAACTTGTCAGCGGAAAGACAATACATGATTACAATTGAGCCATCCACAGCGTACAGATACACACAGTAAAAGGAATAACATGAATAACATTTAGTGCAGGATAAAGTCCAGTAAAGTGTGACCAAAGATGGTCTGAGGGTCTACAATGAGGTAGATAGTAGCTCAGGACTGCTCTCTTTTTTGTTGGTCGGGTAGTTCAGTTGCCTGATAACTGCTGGGAAGAAACTGTCTCTGAATTTGGAATTCAGATATGAGAAGTTCTGGGTATATAGGTTTACATTCAGAAAGTCAGCCTGTTTTTATTTAACAGAAGAATTGGGAAGCATCTTGAAAACACAGGTTCAAACTCACAGCTTTTGCTCAACCTAAACATTCAAAAGGAGGAAATCAAAGCCCCAGCAATTACAAATTGTACAACTATTGAGGCATTACAGCCTACACTATCCATAAAGTGTGACATAGCATCAATGCAGTGACTACCTCCTGAGGTTTGTGGTAGATAGAAGGTACTGTGTCACAACCTCATACTTGAGTGTACCACTTACTATACTTGCCAATAAAATGCTCAGAGGTGGAAAGGACATGTCATTCCACATCATTCACTAAGTTCTGGCACCGATCCACAAAGGGAATTTGTGGTGGTGAAGAGGAGAATAAAAAGAAAGATGGAAAATTAGGATTACAATTATAAATGTGACAGCAACAATCTCCAATGTAAGCAACTAACTTGTACCTTCCATTTGTACATTACTTTTATCTTGCTCTCATTGAAACATCCTGAAATGTGTCAAGTATAATTAATTACATAGTTAGTAATGAAGTGACTAATGTGGGCAAAAAGAACAGCTAATTTGCCTACAATAGCCTCACAGAAACAGCTGATCTGGTTCCTTTCTTTGCACATACAATGAGCGAGGGAGAATGCTAACCAGGATGATGGGGAAACTTGTTGATTTTCTTGGAATGGTGCTTTGGGATTTTCAATTACTCACCAGAACAGGTCCTCAGTATAACAGCTCACCCAAGTTAATAATGTAGCACAAAATGTACATTTAAATAGCACTATTATATTAAAATGTATCAAGATTTGCAAGAGGGGGTGTCACAGGGCGACACAGTGGCTCAGCAGTAGAGTTGCTGCCTGACAGCGCCGGAGACCCAGGTTCGATCCTGACTATGGGTGTTGTCTGTACAGTTTGTACATTCTCCCTGTGACTGCTTGGATTTTCTCCGGGTGCTCTGGTTTCCTCCCACATTCCAAAGATGTACGCGTTTGTAGTAGGTTAATTGACTTCCGTAAATCGTCCCTGGAATGCAGTATAGAACTGGTGTACACGGTGATTGCTGTTTCCACACTGTATTGCTAAAACTAAAATTAAAGGAGGGGTATCAAACAAAAGCGATGATGACCAAGATGACATTAGCTGCAAGTGAGGAAAGTGTTCCAAGTTGGTTTTAACAAGCATCTCGGAGGAGTGACAAGTCCACAGGTTTGAGGGAGCAACTCCCATATGTAAAGCCTCATCTCCCACAATGTCAGCTAAAATTATGCATTGAAGTCCTTGTTTGTAGACCAAAATATAACAATTAGATTTATCTTTAAAGAGGTGGGAATTCGCAACAGGCTCTGACTTGATGTATTGACAGCCATAAACTAATAATTTATAGAAATACAATGAGTTGAAGCACAACTCTTATTCAAAGGACGCACAGACCAATTAGAGGAAGGCACTTATCTGATTTGGTGACAACCGAACAAAGCTTTTGAGTTTACTGGGCTGACAGGCTGACAGATGGATGAGCAAGAATACTAGACAGTCAAAGCTTCCAAGCTGCGCTTAGACAACAGACAATCCTCAAACTGAATTTAGGCCATAGCCTTACCTCCAACCGTCGCGTCCCTGATAAAAAACCTTACGTATTCCATCAGGAGACGAGAGATCTAGCATCTGCCCCGATTCAATTTATGCAGCAGATTAGTTATTCAGGAAATCAGAAAATGGAACAAGTTACCATCCATCTAACAACTGGAGGGGCGTTGTTTCGCATTGCTTCACATATCCCAACGACAATACAAGTACAAATGCACAAATTATGCTCGAAAACTAAAAGGAATCAGCTGTTTAAATACAGTAATCGCACCAGTTGTCAAGTATGGCAGTGCTTGGCATGGAGATAACCCATGAAAGCATAGATTTGCATTTATATCCAAAAGAATTTGCAAAACACTATTCATGAATTCAGAAAAAACAATTAACTTATCTTAATACCTGTGGTATACTACTCTTAATCTAGTCAATGCAAAGGGCAATCTGCTCACAAAAGTTCACTTCAGAAATAGATAATGTTGAGAATACTCAGCAGGTCAGGCTGCATTAATGCAGACAACTACAAACTTTGTCTCCACAGTTTGGCCTTAAATGTTAATGATTTATCTCCACATTACAGGTTGACTTACACAGTATTACTATTATACTTTGTTTTATTTCAGATTTTCATTATCTATATAATCTGTTTTTGTGGCATTGATGAACAATTAAGCAAGACACCAGTAACAATCTGTGAAGGAAAAAAAATTAATGCAAACACTATCAGTATTAGCTAAGAGCGTGCACTTGTTCTTGAGTGTAAACCAAAACATAGCAAGTGGTTTTGTCTCGAGGGAAGGAATCCACACCTGTCCCCCTTTGAACGTTGGCATGAGATTTTTCCATGTCCACCATTTAAGTGCAGATGGTTTAAGATGCTGTACTGCACTGGGAGAGATAATAAAATGTAGTCTTTGAAGTGGAACATTGCCAGATCAGATTCTGCTGATTATGTTCGTCGCAATTAAACGAGCATCAACGTACTGACCTCCATGTCACTGGCTACGGAAACAAAAACTCATAATACCATTCAGGAATTCAGAAAAAAACCCAATGAACTTATCTGATAGCAGACTACTCTAATGCAGTCAATGTAAAAAGAGTAAGATTCCACTGCTCATCAATATTGAGGGTGTTCTTGCAGGGACTGACAGGAATGCCAGAGGCAGGCTCTTCTTTAATAACAACTATATTGTCACCTCCCCGATTACTCCCCGCAGGCATCTTGGAAAGTTTTTCTACGTTAAAGGCAATACATTAATGCAAATTGATGTCGTTAATGCGCAAACAAGAAATAGAAAATCTAGGTAGATGCAAAATCTCTACTCGCAAAAAAATAGTAATTTAGAGATGTTGGAACAAAGCAAGGTAAACGTCCTGTGCTCTTCAACGATTCGACATAAAATGTTCAATAAGAAAAGCAGCTCATTGTTTACATTGGCACCACGTCCAAAATGTCTTGAATCTACAATTTTCCATTCATATTTTCAAATATATCCTAGTTTTGTACGTGACCAAACAATATTGCTCCAACGAAGGTAAACACAAAATGCTGGAGTAACTCAGTGGGACAGGCAGCATCAGAGAAGGGTCTCAACCTGAAATGTCAACCATTCCTTCTCTCCAGAGATGCTGCCTGTCCCGCTGAGTTACTCCAGCATTTTGTGTCTACCTGTGATTTTAATCATCATCTGCAGTTTTTGTTCTACACAATATTGCTCCAACCATCTCCACAACCTAAGATCCATGCATTCTTCCAATTTTGTTCTTTGTGCTGCACACATTCCATCACTCCATCATTGGCAAACGTGCCTTCAAAGCTCTGGAATCGTCTCACAACACTCAGCCTCTTTACTTCTCTTAACTGCATTTAAGACTCTCCTTTAATTTCTACGACCAATTGACATTATTACGGGCTATATTTTATAGACAATAGGTGCAGGAGTAGGCCATTCGGCCCTTCGAGCCAGCACCGCCATTCAATGTGATCATGGCTGATCATTCTCAATCAGTACCCCGTTCCTGCCTTCTCCCCATACCCCCTGACTCCGCTATCCTTAAGAGCTCTATCCAGCTCTCTCTTGAATGCATTCAGAGAATTGGCATCCACTGCCTTCTGAGGCAGAGAATTCCACAGATTCACAACTCTCTGGCTGAAAAAGTTTTTCCTCATCTCCGTTCTAAATGGCCTACTCCTTATTCTTAAACTGTGGCCCCTTGTTCTGGACTCCCCCAACATTGGGAACATGTTTCCTGCCTCTAACGTGTCCAACCCCTTAATAATATGTTTCAATAAGATCCCCTCTCATCCTTCTAAATTCCAGTGTATACAAGCCTAGTCGCTTTTGACCAATCATATACATGAAGCACATTGCAATATTTTACATTGCAGATATAAGATATATCAAAAGACCATTTTCGCAACATTGTGGAACATGAAACTCTTGAGAGAAAAATGGATGCAATAAAGTAAGGTTATCACAAAATGAATATGGCATTAGAAAGCACAATGTAAGCCCAGCAAAGAAAGTGCACCAATGCCTCTACTCTTCTGCAAGTTAAAAGAGATTGAACATATCATCGAACACTCCAACAAACTTCTGTAGATGTACTGTAGAAAATATACTGAATGGTTGCAGCACGCCCTGGCATGCAATTACAAGTCCCAGGAACATGTTGTTACAGGGAGTGGTGGACTCAACCAGGTCTATCGCGGGCACAGCCCTGCCCAAACACTGAAAATATCTACATAGAGCACTGTCTCAAGGCTGCATATATCATCAAAGATCTCCACCGTCCGAGCCATACCCACTTTGCGGTGCCCCCTGTTAGGTGTGAGGTACAGAAACTTGTGTCACAAACCACCAGGTTAAAAAAATAGCTAGTTTCCTACCACTATTGGAATCTTGAACCAGCCCACACAAAACATAATCCTACCTTGACAACGAACACCACGAATCACCTTTTGCACGATTATGGACTTGTTCCTTCCTAATTGTGTTTTAACTTCTTTATGTTTTTACTGGATTTTTTGTAATTGGTCTAATTATGCATATTTTATGTTTCTGTGTGTTTATCTATATTCTTGTGATGCGGCTACAAACATTGTACCTGTACCTTACTGTACTTTTGCAAATAACAATAAACCTGACCTAACTTGACCATACAATGAAAGAATCCTGCAACTGTCACATGGACTCAGCCATGTGACAGTCACCAGCCCGTACACGAGGGCTATGCGGGCTCGTGTACGGGCGTTTTCCCTCTCAAAACCCGCACAAAAGATATTGAGCACATCCAGAAGCCACTTATACTACCTGGTTTCGCCTTGTTGGAGGCGATGGCATACAAATCCTGCCAAACCTGTCAAGCATCTGTCTGCGACTCCACCTCGGCTCCGAATTGTTCTTTGCACTCTCAGTGGCCTTCAGAAGCTCGAATCTGGACTTTTTGTATTACACTGCTTCGCCAGTATTAAACACCACAGTTCTAGCCCTCAGCAGAACATCATGTAGCAACAGGGAATTGCAGATGCTAGTTGACAAAAGAAGACAGAGTGCTGGAGTAACTCGGTGGGTCAGGCAGCATCTCAGGAGAACATGGATAGGTGATGTTTTTGTGTCAGGGACCTTCTTCAGACTCCACCGAGTGCTGGAAAAAAAACTGCAGATGTTGGTTTAAATCGAAGGTAGACACAAAATGCTGGAGTAACTCAGCGTGTCAGGCAGCATCTTGGGAGAGAAGGAATGGGTGACGTTTCGGGTGATGTTTCAGTCTGAAGGATCTCGACCCGAAACGTCACCTATCCATGTTGTCCTGAGGTGCAGCCTGACCCGCTGAGCTACACCAGCCCTTGGTGTCTTCTTATGTTTTCATGCGTTGTCTGAGTCTACATATTCGTGGTGCTGCTGCAAGTAGGATTTTCATTGCACCTGTATCACACTGTATTCATATGACAACAAACTCAACATGCATATCACAGCTTGTGTTTAAATTATTAACAATGTACATCAATGATATGGAAATGTCAGTACAATGGAGGATATGAAGAGACTTCAAGGGGGCACAGGCAACTAAGTGAGAAGGCATGAACATTGCATATTGGATATACACTCAAGATGAAGGAGGTTGCAGAAAGTGGTGGACATTGCCCAGTCTATCACAGACACTGTCCTCCCACATCAAAAAGATCCACCACGCGACTTACATCATACTCTCTTCGTGCTACTACCATTGGGACGGAGCTGCAGCAGCTTGGGAACCATATCTCCGGGTTCAAGAACAACTTACTCCCATCAACCAAGTTCTTGAACTACCATGCACAACCCTAATCACAACCATACCTCAATATCGAACCACTACAGACTTCACTGCGACAGCTGGTGTACTATCACGGTTTAGTTTACTTAGCATAACTGAAATTATTGCATATTCATTTTCTTGCTGTTGGTTTTAATACGTCAGTAAAGCTGCACAAAATAGGAATTTTGTTGTTCCGTTACATATCCAGGGCGTATGATAAATAAACACTCTTGATACTGGTTTGTGAAACCTTAATGTTCAAAGGAATCCAGGTATCCTTTAGTTTAATGCATTGTCACGTGTACCGAGGTACAGTGAAAAGCTTTTTTGTTGCATGCTATCCAGCCAGTGGAAAGACTATACATGATTATAATCAAGCTGTTCACAGTGTACAGATATAGGATAACGGGAGTAACGTGAAGTGTAGGATAAAGTCCAGTAAAGATAATCCGAGGGTCTCCAATGAGGGAGATCGCAGTTCAGAACTGCTCTCTAGTTGGTGATAGGGTAGTTCAGATGCCTGACAGCAGCAGAGGAGAAACAATCCACAACTTACTGAGAGCTAACATGCACTCAACAAGCAAATAGGAGAGAAAACGGTATGTTAGCTTTACAAAAAGAATAAAGATACCCGATGATACTGAAAATGTACGCACTTTTGGATTCTTTAACTAAAAAGGGGTATACCTGCCTCTGAGAGAATATAAAGATTCACCAGACTGGTTCCTAAGAATGTGTGTTTGTGGTGTGGGAGAATGGAGAATGAGTAAAGTATGCCTCAATTTCTTACAATTTAGAAGATTGAGAAATAACATCACAGATGTATCTAGAAAAATCTGACTTGACAGGATAGAAAGAGAAAAAAGAATTCCCCTGGTTAAGGGGGTGGTAGAAACAGAATACAGTCTCAGAATAAAGAGTTGAAACCAGGAACTGCAGATGCTGGTTTACAAAAAAATACGCCAAAGTGCTGGAGTGACACTGCAGGTTAGGCAGCATCCCTGGAGAACATGGTTAGGTGACGTTTCACATTGGGACCCCTTTTCTGACTGTTTGGGGGGGGGGGAGAGAAAGCTGAAAGAAAGGAGAGGGTAGGAGAGAAATCCTGACAAGTAATCGATATCATTTATTGTTTTGATGTGTTATGCTTTATTCTTTATCGTTAACTGTATGTTTGCGTTGTCATTTGTGAGCGGAGCACCAAGGCACATTCCTTGTATATGCACATACTTGGCCAATAAACTTATTCATTCATTCATTTATTCATTCATGGCTACAGGTGAGGAAAAGGCAGAAGCAAAGAGACAAAAAGAATGAAGAGATGCAAATTGTGAAACTAAGGGAAGGAATGTGGGCGGAAGGGGGAGAAATAAGTGTGATGGTGCATGGTAGTTCAAGAAATTGGTTGTAGGAAAGAACTGCAGATGCTGGTTTAAATCAAAGATAGACACAAAATGCTAGAGTAACTCAGCGGGACAGGCTGCATCTCTGGAGAGAAGGAATGGGTGACGTTTTGGGTTGAGACCCCTCTTCAGACTGAAGACTTAGTCTGACGAAGGGTCTCAACACAAAAGGAAAGTTGGAGCAGCGTCCAAGGTTCAAAAGCCCTGTTCTTCCTTCTAAATATGTACCCATAAATTCAGCTTGAACACAAAAAATAGCCCACAAACCACGACTGTATTGGATGAAGTGTGATAACAAGGAGCTCCAGAACAAGGAGGTTCTGGGGTGAATGGGGAAAATCTCCACAGCTCAGGCCTCACACAAAGGTTGATTTTTGTAGCTACAGAAAACCAGAGACATGTAATATTATATAGGAGCTTCTCAGGAAAGTTACTTTTGTCTAGTTATCTCCAGCTACTTCAATTACATTCTGTCATCATCGGTTCAGGAGAGTTCAACAATGGTGTTCAACTGTATTCACAACTCAACTCATGTCAATCTACGCCACTAGGTAATTTCCAGAAAGTAGACACAAAATGCTGGAGTAACTCAGTGGGACAGGCAGAGAGGGAATGGGTGACTTTTCGGGTCGAGACCCTTCTTCAGACAGGTAATTTCCAGATTTGGATAGCCATTTAAAAAAAAAATTCAAGATAGACATGTTAGTGGCAAGATCAGTATTACTGTGGTCATTTGGGATATTCATAAATCATAGGAGCAGAAACAGCCTATTGAATATACTCCGCCATTCAATCACGGTTGATCTATCTTTCCCTCTCAATCCCATTTTTTCACATAACCCGTGACATCCTTACTAATCAAGAATCGGGCAATCTTTGCCTTAAAAATATCCATTGATGGCCTCCACAGCCGTCTGTGGCAATGAATTCCAGAGATTCACTACCCTCTGACTAAAGAAATTCCTTGGCTAATAAATGCCAACAGGTAACATTGCTCATTACTAAATATCAATTAGATAAGAAAATCTGGGCTCAGAGATAGTGCTAGTATTTAGACCTATATGGTAATGGTTAGATTTGGTACAGAACTCAGAAAAGTGCCCCACCATCAGCAAAGCTCTCCACCCAATGTGCTCTGAAATATAGAATATTCTACAGCAATGGAATCCTCCTTGAAAATACACTGATTAATAAATGAATCTTCGCAATGTATTTTGCCACAGACGGCAATGGAGGCCAAGTCATTGAGTATTTTTAAGGCAGGGATTGAACGATTCTTGATTAGTAAGGATGTCAAGGGTTATGGGTAGAAGGTATGAGAATAGGGCTGTAAGATTGATCAGCCATGATTGAATGGCGGAGTAGTCGATGGGCCGAACGGCCTAATTCTGCTCGTATGACTTAGGAACATGAACATTTCCCTCAGATTCTGGCCCCTTGTGCTCTAGAATTCTCTCCCAAAACTTTGCCTTTCTCTCTTTCATCTGGCCAGGAAGCATTTTTTATTCTATTTGATAACATTCTTAAATTTCTTAGGTCAATTCATTACATTGGAAATGCTATACAAGTGTATTATTGTTTGACCACGAACTCAGAGCCATGCAAATGTACTGATTTTCTACACCAGATGTGAAAAATCAATTCACTGTGAGGATTAATGTTGTAGCATGAAGCCTTTAATCTATGAAGGACCAAACCTGAGCCACTGCTTCCTCAAAAACACATTTATTAATACCCGTTTATTACCAAGTACTCGTAGAGTGCTGAGAACATTTCACAAAGGTAATAGAAAAACAATTATGTCATGCTCATTGCTAAACTTGGGAATGATTGAATGTTCCTGACGCACCCACCCCCTCCCCGATTCTCCTTCAACATATTAACCCACTTTCCAGATATATTTGAGTGTAATTGAGCAGTCCTAATACTAGATAAAAATCTTGAGCTTTTGCAGAAATCTTGTTCCAACCCTCTCAGATGAAACAGTGCGGCGGAAATTAAATCAAACGAGTGGAATGCAGCACGACTCCACTCCAACAAGCCAGGATTCATCCAACTTATAACCAACAGGAGTCTCTTCCAGAAACAATCCCAAACTATGACACCCCCCCCCCCCCCCCCCCCCGTCCCTTTTTCAGGAATAAAAACGTTCAGAAGAGAATGGCAGATTTCCGACCATGCAAAGTTTTGGCACAGTTATGAACGTGATTTTCAACTGTAAGATTCCATAAGGGTGTCAGTGAAGAGCATTTCAAATCCATTAGAGGAAGTTTCTAAATGCATCATATCCTTTTATTTGCACGGAAAATTATATCTAGAAGTATTTATAGGTCTTTTTGAGGAGCATGGACCCATGGCCTTTTCCGTGGTTTATTGCTAAATAATTATTTTAAACTTCCAATTTCTACAAAGAATTACGAGGCTACTTGGCCCAGTCGCTCTGGGCAATCATTTACGATCCATACAAACCTCTTCCAAGCTTTATGTCACCCTCTCAGAATATCCTTCTACTCCTTAATTTGTTGGCTTTGTTTCAAAACAATCTCAGCTGTACACCTCAGCCATTCCCTGCAGCAGTAATTTTCAGTCACACCACTGCCTGGGAAAGAAACCATCCCTGCATTGGTTACGGGAATTTCCAGCGGCAATCTTGTACTCCTTAATGACTACTTCACAATGATGGCTGAGTTATGGTCTCATTTGTAAGTGGCAAAACCTTCCCTGTCTACCCTACGACAGGCCTTCAAAAATGTAAAGGCTACCGATCAGATGCGTCTCCCTGGTTCTGCAAAACCTAACCACAAAATTTACAAACCGAGTAGCAAGTTACTGACAATGAAATAATTGTCTGAATTCTCATTTGAACTTGCCTGCACCCATCTTTTCAAACATAATTTCATTGAAAGCAGTGGTAAACAGCTTAACTTTGTGAGCGGTGGTACTGCTAACGTATTATTTTAACTCCCCTTCCCAAAACATGCCAATAGCCTGGGTCGAAGAGTGGCCGTGGGTGCTGGGGATTGAGCAGCGCCTGGGGGGAAGCGGGGGGGGGGGGGGGTGTGTAAGGGGAAGCCAGGGGCTGGGGAGGGGGAGAGCAAGATTAGGGGGTCGGATTCACGGGAGCTGGGATGGGGTGGGGTGCAGGATTAGGAGGTCCTGTCCAGGAGGGAGCTGGGATGGTGGGGATTGAGGGTACTCAGGGGGCATGGGAAAGTGAGGGGGCAGGGGTAGTTGCAGGATTAGGGGTCTGTTTCAGGAGTGCGCCATAGAGTCCGATTCAGGCTGAGCCTTTGGGAGCGGGGGAGATTGGTTCAGAGGGAGGTGTTGTTGAGGGGGGTCTGGTTCAGGGGGGAGGGGTTTGAATCAAGGGGGAGACAGGGGTCAGGATCAGGGGGGAGTCTGGAACAGGGGAGATGGGGGTCTGGTTCAGGGGGGGTGGGGGTGGGAGTCGGGTTTGGTTTAGCGACGGTCAGAGGGGCATGGCTCAGGGGGGTTCCGGGGGGGGGGTGAGACAAGGAGCATGGTTCAGGGGGAGACAGATGGGGAGACAGGGGGCATGGTCCGGGGGGGGGGGGGGGAAGAGACTGGGGCATGGTCCTGAGGTGGAGACTGGGGCATGGTCCGGAGGGGGGGACTGGGGCATGGTCCTGAGGTGGAGACTGGGGCATGGTCCGGAGGGGGGGACTGGGGCATGGTCCTGAGGTGGAGACTGGGGCATGGTCCTGAGGGGGAGACTGGGGCATGGTCCTGAGGTGGAGACTGGGGCATGGTCCGGAGGGGGGGACTGGGGCATGGTCCGGAGGGGGGGACTGGGGCATGGTCCTGGGGGAGACTGGGGCATGGTCCGGAGGGGGGGACTGGGGCATGGTCCTGAGGTGGAGACTGGGGCATGGTCCTGAGGTGGAGACTGTGGCATGGTCCTGAGGGGGAGACTGGGGCATGGTCCTGAGGTGGAGACTGGGGCATGGCCCGGAGGGGGGACTGGGGCATGATCCGGGGGGAGACTGGGGCATGGTCTGGAGGGGGGGACTGGGGCATGGTCCGGAGGGGGAGACTGGGGCATGGTCCGGGGGGAGAGACAGGGGCATGGTCCGGGGGGAGAGACAGGGGCATGGTCCGGAGGTGGAGACTGGGGCATGGTGGTCCGGAGGGGGGGACTGGGGCATGGTCCGGGGGAGAGACAGGGAGCATTGATCAGGGGGGGGGGAGACTGAGGGCATTGATCGGAGGGGGGGACTGAGGGCATTGATCGGGGGGGGGGGGGAGATTGAAGGCATTGATCGGGGAGGGAGACAGAGGGCATTGATCGGGGGGGAGAGAGACAGTGGCATAGTCTGGAGGGGAGGGGGGGGGGTTAGAGCACATGGATCAGCTGGAAATAGGGGCATAGATCGGCTGGAGACAGGAACATGGTTCAGGGGTAGCCGGGGGGAGGGGAACGATTCGGATGGGGGACAGGGGCATCATGGTTCAGAGGGGAAGCCGGGGTTGTGGGAGTCTGGTTCAGGGACAACCCAGAGCATGGTTCAGAGAGAGAGTCAGGGGACATGGTTCTGCAGGGGGGAGACAGGGGCATGGTTCGGGGAAATCAGCCAGGGGGCAAGGTTTAGGAGAGAGTGATGTTTGGGGATTTGGTTGGGGGGGGGGGGGGGGAGGTAGCCATGTGTCTTCCTAACTCAGGAAGAGCTAGTGTTGAGGGGATCTGGTTGATTCATGGACACCCACAGACAGTGTGTGGGCGTCTGATTCAGGGGCAAGCCGGCTTCAGGTGGTTATGGGGGGGGGGGGGGGCTGGTTTGCGTTTGATCGTCTGTACAGGTGGAAGGGTTGATCAATAAACTCCAAGACGCCCCCAACCCAGGCCACATTGATAACACCCTAAAAGCTGCCAGTCCCAGACGCAGGGGGAGGGGAGAGGGAGAGGGAGAGGGAGAGGGAGAGGGAGAGGGAGAGGGAGAGGGAGAGGGAGAGGGAGAGGGAGAGGGAGAGGGAGAGGGAGAGGGAGAGGGAGAGGGAGAGGGAGAGGGAGAGGGAGAGGGAGAGGGAGAGGGAGAGGGAGAGGGAGAGGGAGAGGGAGAGGGAGAGGGAGAGGGAGAGGGAGAGGGAGAGGGAGAGGGAGAGGGAGAGGGAGAGGGAGAGGGAGAGGGAGAGGGAGAGGAGGACCACTCCATGAAGGTCCCGGGGGGGGGGGGGGGGGGGCAAGGGAAGGCCGTGACGACAGGGCCCAGGATAAGAGGCCTTGAGGTCCAGGGCTCGGGTGACACAGAGTGGTCTTGAACGCAGAGGAGGTGTTCGGACCCTTGACTACTTTCTCTCTCTCTCTCTCCCTCTCTCCCCACATCCCTCCCTCCTCCACCTCTCGCCTCTCTTCCCTCAAAGCCTCACCTTGCAGTTCTGGTAAGCCTCGAGAGCACGCAGCGCACTGTCGGTGAGCTTGACGTGAAGCACGGAGAGGTTGTTGCCCGAGCTGAGTTTGCCACAGGAGAGCCCATAGCTCTGCTCCTCCTTCAGCGCCGCCATCTTCCCTCGCGCTGCCTCTCCCCTCCCCCTCTCTCTCTCCTCCCCCCCTCCTCCTCCTCCTGCTCCCTCCCTCCCCCCCCGCCCCGCCCCCACCCCCACGCGCGCACGCGCAGCCAGGCCGCCCGCACAGCCCGCCAGCAACAAAGATGGCACCCGGCCAATCAGGAGGTCGCCTTCTTGCCCGTCACAAAGATGGCGTTGTCGCGGGGGGAGGGGGAGGCGGCCTGGCCTGAGGCAGAAACAGCAATGTCTATGCCTGTAACAACGATGGCGCCGGCCAATTCAGACCTCCTCCGCCTTTTCAGTGGCTTCTCATCGGTCAGGCTTGCCCATATTAAAGATGGCGATGGGGTGCAAGTACGTGATACTTTAAATTGCTTTCCAACCAGCTGGAAAGTCCTGTCAGTATTAACAATTAATCTACAATTATCTACAATTAATACTGTTCTGATTGAAAACCTCAGCTTGTTTATTATATAAAATGACATCTCGGATCGAGTTGCCTTTTGTTGCCATAAATGATTAAATACTGTACTTTACATAGTAACAGTATAGAGGCCACTAATATTTGACTGGCCTCAACCACGCAATAAATAGCAAGACTTATTTTTTAACTATTAATTTGAGAAGAGGTTAATCGAACACGAATAAACCTGGCTGGGGGCACGGTCGTGTTTGTAACTTCGTTAGAACAAATCGACTGACTCCATGTTTTATTTACTGCCTGCAGACTTCTGTTTTATCCATGACAAGAAAGTTTTCAAAATGTTCATGAAAAGTAACTAATCGACGCAGCAAGCATTTGACAGTAATGTGATCACTTTTAAGTGGAGCAGAACTGCTCTGGGATAAATAAATTAATTGTAAACGGAAAGTGCTAATATACTGCCATCTATAGTGTACACGAATAATTACTCCTGAGCTTTAATTCTGTTTACAACTAAATATTTCGTATAATTTCCCACATGTATATTTATATTACCACCGAGATTAGCCAACATCATCCTATATCATTGCAATGCCATAAGCAGGAGGCAAATGCAAACAGAATATATCATGTTTACTTGTGTGTGTGTGTGTGTGGGGGGGGGGGGTTGTTATAAATGTGGCAAGGAGATTTGTCTTCAAATGCAAAAAAAGTAATGACTTTAAAATATAATGCAATTGGTGTACCTTAGTTTCCAGCCATCACACTTTTCCAGCTAATTTCATTGCTTTTGGATGCTGGAAGATCATCGACACGGTGAAAGATGCACTTTGTGTAGGTGCTGGTTTAAACCGAAGATAGACACAAAATGCTGGATTAACTCAGTGGGACAGGCAGCATCCCTGGAGAGATGGCTTGGGTGACATTTTGGGTCTGAAGAAGGGTCCCGGCCCGAACTGTCACCCATTCCTTCTCTCCAGAGATGCAGCCTGTCCCGCTAAGTTACTCCAGCACTTTGGTCTGACCAGAACATACTGATCTTCCAATGCAACAAGATGTGCACAAGGGAATGCTGCCCCCCTGACACCTTCCAGGCTGCAGGAGGCACAGATGCCTGATGCAGACAATGCAAAGGCTTTGTGGGGAGGCATTGCAGTCACCAGCTATTGTCTAAACCCTGTATAAATGCCTTTCAAATACTTGAAGTTTGCATTATCCATGCAGGCAATGATGCCTTGTACATAGAATGTGCTTACACTGCAGATGTATAGACCCGATAAGGTTATGAATGTGTAGACTGAACGCCTCTATGGATTTAAAGGAAGCCATGCATTTTTATTTGTAGTTTTGGGTATATTTTTCATGAAGTATTTATGAAATTAAAAACGTGACATTCTCTGGGTGTTCTACAATCAAGTGATGCAAACTGACTCTGGAGTCCAGGAGTATGTGCTGAAGGACAGGTAGAGCTGTGTCCAGTTCCAGCAAGGTTTAATCGGTTAAGGGCTATTGCGTATTGAAATAATGCCTTTTAAAAGCAAGACATACAAGGATGCAAACTCAATATGGGCAAGTGGGATGAGTGAAAAGGCCCAATGGTGCAGTGGTAGAGTTGACGCCTTATAGCGTCAGAGACCCGTATTTGATCCTGGCTACAGGTGCTGTCTGTACAGAGTTTGGATGTGACCGCTTGGGTTTTCTCCGATTTCCTCCCAAATTCCACAGATGTGCAGGTTTGTGGGTTAATTGGCTTCTGTAAATTGTCCCAAGTGTGTAGGATAGAACTAGTGCGTATGGGTGATCATTGGTCTAAGTGGACTCGGGCCTGTTTCCACACTGTTTCTGTAAACTAAACATACAAAAGGTTGGCAGTGATGGGTTTGTTTCTGTGCTGGATGAATTCATGACCCTAATAGACAATAGACAATAGGTGCAGGAGTAGGCCATTCAGCCCTTCGAGCCAGCACCGCCATTCAATGCGATCATGGCTGATCACTCTCAATCAGTACCCCGTTCCTGCCTTCTGGTTTAAATCGAAGGTAGACACAAAATGCTGGACCAACTCAGCTGGTCAGGCAGCATCTCGGGAGAGAAGGAATGGGTGACGTTTCGGGTCACCATTCCTCCTCTCCCGAGATGCTGCCTGACCCGCTGAGTTACTCCGGCATTTTGTGTCTACCTTGGTGAAAATGACTACACATGTTTATAATCAAGCCGTCCACAGTGTACAGATACAGGATCAAGGGAATAACATTTAGTGACAGATGAAGTCCAGTAACGTTCGATAAAAGACAGTCTGAGGGTCTTTGATTAGGTCGATGGGTGATCAGGACCGCTCTAGTTGCTGATAGATGGTTCAGTTGCCTGATAACTGATGGGAAGTGACTGCCCCTGAATCTGGAAATTATGCATTTTTAAACTTCTATACCTCTTTCTTGCCTAAAGTTGCTCAAGTTCCCTACTGTGAACCCTTTTGTGCCCTCCATAACGTTTAGTGCAAAACAAAGAAAAAAAAGTCCAATAAATCCAAGTTTGAAGTGTAGGAACGAAATGCAGATGCTGGTTTATTGCGAAGATGAACACATAAATGCTGGGGTAACTCAGCGGGTCAGGCAGCATCTCTGGAGAAAAAGGATAGGTGACGTTTTGGGTCGGAAGGAGGGTTCTGACCCGAAACTTCATTTATTATTTTTCTCCAGAGAGGCCGCCTGACCCGCTGAGTTACTCCAGCATTATAGACAATAGGTGCAGGAGGAGGCCATTCGGCCCTTCGAGCCAGCACCACCATTCAATGTGATCATGGCTGATCATTCTCAATCAGTACCCCGTTCCTGCCTTCTCCCCATAACCCCTGACTCCGCTATCCATAAGAGCTCTATCTAACTCTCTTTTGAACGCATTCAGAGAATTGGCCTCCACTGCCTTCTGAGGCAGAGAATTCCACAGATTCACAACTCTCTGACTGAAAAAGTTTTTCCTCACCTCAGTTCTAAATGGCCTACCCCTTATTCTTAAACTGTGGCCTCTTGTTCTGGACTCCCCCAACATTGGGAACATGTTTCCTGCCTCTAACGTGTCCAACCCCTTAATAATCTTATACGTTTCGATAAGATCTCCTCTCATCCTTCTAAATTCCAGTGTATACAAGCCTAGTCACTCCAGTCTTTCAACATACGACAGTCCCGCCATTCCGGGAATTAACCTAGTAAACCTACGCTGCACGCCCTCAATAGCAAGAATATCCGTCCTCAAATTTGGAGACCAAAACTGCACTCAAGATTCAAGATAGCTTTATTTGTCATCCAATATTGGACGAAATTCAGTCACCCACAGTCCAACAATAAAAGCATTAAATAGGCATTAAAATTACACAACCCCAAAAACACACAAAAAAAGAAACATCCATCAAAGAAACATCCATCACAGTGAGTCTCCTCCAGTCCTCTCCTCACTGTGATGGAAGGCCACAATGTCTTTCCCTTCTCCTGCTGTCCTCTCCCGCGGTCAGGTTGTTGTGGTGGCAGGTCGCGCCGGACGGTCCGCAGCGGCCCGAGCCTAAGGCAAGTCGCAGCCGCTCCCGCAGCCTCCGAAGACGGCCGGTTCCGCCGATGATAAGTCCGATCCGGGGCGGGCGAACACGCTGCTGCTGCCGCTGTTGCTGCACGTCGGGGCGGTCGTGGCTCGAGGTGCGGGGGTAGTGTGATACTCCAGGTGCGGTCTCACTAGGGCCCTGTACAACTGCAGAAGGACCTCTTTGCTCCTATACTCAACTCCTCTTGTTATGAAGGCCAACATTCCATTGGCTTTCTTCACTGCCTGCTGTACCTGCATGCTTCCTTTCATTGACTGATGCACTAGGACACCCAGATCTCGTTGAACTCCCCCTCCTCCTAACTTGACACCATTCAGATAATAATCTGCCTTTCTATTCTTACTTCCAAAGTGAATAACCTCACACTTATCTACATTAAACTGCATCTGCCATGTATCCGCCCACTCACACAACCTGTCCAAGTCACCCTGCAGCCTTATTGCATCTTCCTCACAATTCACACTACCCCCCAGCTTAGTATCATCTGCAAATTTGCTAATGGTACTTTTAATTCCTTCGTCTAAGTCATTAATGTATATCGTAAATAGCTGGGGTCCCAGCACCGAACCTTGCGGTACCCCACTGGTCACTGCCTGCCATTCCGAAAGGGACCCATTTATCCCCACTCTTTGCTTTCTGTCAGTACCCTACCCCCAATACCATGTGCCCTAATTTTGCCCACTAATCTCCTATGTGGGACCTTGTCGAAGGCTTTCTGAAAGTCGAGGTACGCCACATCCACTGACTCTCCCCTGTCAATTTTCCTAGTTACATCCTCAAAAAATTCCAGTAGATTTGTCAAGCATGATTTCCCCTTCGTAAATCCATGCTGACTCGGAATGATCCTGTTACTGCTATCCAAATGCTCAGCAATTTCGTCTTTTATAATTGACTCCAGCATCTTCCCCACCACTGATGTCAGACTAACTGGTCTATAATTACCCGTTTTCTCTCTCCCTCCTTTCTTAAAAAGTGGGATAACATTTGCTATCCTCCAATCCACAGGAACTGATCCTGAATCTATAGAACATTGAAAAATGATCTCCAATGCTTCCACTATTTCTAGAGCCACCCTGGGATGCAGACCCTAATAATCCAATGCATTGCAAAAAATGGTTGGATAGGATAGACTTGTATTAATTGATGTTTAGAAAAATGAGGCAGAATTAATGGAAACATACAAGATCCTGATGGGCCTTGACAGTGTGGACGTGGAGAGAATTGTGGGATAATTTTGAAACAGGTGTAAATGTTTAAATACGTATAAGGAATTGTCTGCTTAAGTTTTTTTTCCTCCCGGACATTTATGAGTCTTCGAAACTCTCTCAATCAAAGGACACAGAGTGCCGGAGTAACTCAGCGGGTCAGGCGGCACCTCTGGAGAACATGGTTGGGTGATGTTTCTGGTGAGGACCCTTCTTCAGACTGATTGTCGGGGGGGGGATTGAAAGCTGGAGGAGAGGAGGGCAGGACGAAGCATGAAAGGTAATAGGGGGACACAGGTGAGAGGGATTTTTATAGGCAGGTTTGGTCAGTAAAACAGCGTCTTTGAGTATATTTGAACCAAAGATCAGTAGACATTTGATAAATAAGCGAATGAAAGGTTACCATGACTAGTTGACAATGCAGTCATGATTTAGTGGCATAACTAATAGAACTGCTGCCTCGCAGCTCCAATGACTTAGATGCAGTCCTGACCTCCAGTGTTATCTGTGTGGTGATTGCATGTTCTCCCTATGATTGCTATGGTTTTCCCCAAGTAATCCGGTTTCCTCCCACATCCATAAATAAATGTGGGGTAAGACAGTGCATATTGTCCCTGTGTGTAGGTGAGTGGCAAAAGTCGGGAAGAGTGGAAT